>NW_007257279.1:166268-177708 GCF_000164805.1 Carlito syrichta | reverse complement strand
CCCGGCGGGGCGCGCCTGCCCGCGGGGCGCCCGCCTGCAGCCCCCCGCGTGGCGGAGGAGCAGAAGAGCTCCGTGAGTTTCAGAAGCCGCTCCGCGCTGCCACCACCCGGGGAAAGGGTACGTGGGAGAGGCAAGGGACTTCTGCGCGGGTTTTGCAATTCCTGGGAGCCCCTTGGGGCCCTTTTCTGAAGTCCGCGTTTGGCATCCTGCAGGGAACTTCAAAAACTACGTATATTCGCAACTAAAATGCAACTCGGAGTGACGAAGTGAGTTTCGGCTGCTTTTTCTTTCTTTTAAAAAATGTTCTTCTGTGGGTCACTCGCCCAGCTCCTCTCATGTTAACTGCAACAGATAGGGGAGGCCGCCCCCAAACATTTACCTCTGGGCGCAGCTGGTTGGAGCTGGGCCTTGAGTTCCGCCGGAAACACGGACTGAAACCTCAGACGTTGACTGTCCGCACTCCAGGCTCTCACCCAAGCAGAGAGGATGCAGTTGCTGTTACAGGACACTTGGTCACAGCATCCCTGCCCTTAGGTGTAGCACCCCTCAAAAAACGCAGTTCTAACGAGGAACGAGAGTCCTGACGCTCTTCGATTAGCTGTGCCTTTGAAGTTCAATATTCCCAGGTTTTGTCAGTAAGAAAATGGTTGCCGGTTTTTGGCATCCAGTTTTATTCCTCCCAGGTCTACTGGAGATGGTTCTCATGAAAGGATAAATTCTGATGTTTTAAAAGAATAAGGTAAAAAATACCATACAATTAATGGGAAAAGGGCAAAATGCGGGGTCTGAAATAATCTCCTGAAGAACATGTATACATTTTGTAGTAATTTTGAAATAAGTATAAGAAAGGAAACAATACATTAAAGGGTAAAAGGTCACTGAGAATTTATTTCACGGGGAAAAGGAATTCAAGTACAATAAGTGTGACTGACTGGAAGAGTTCATCTGTACTGTTATTCATATTTCATACATGTTTAATATTAAATGGATTTCAGATAAAATATTGAATAAATCTGTCATCTATGCATGGCCCTTGTATCCACCTCACACTCACATCTATACTAATACTTGAGGGCATGAGACGGCAGTATTGCAGACACTGTGTAAGCACATACCACATTTTTAAAAAGAAGTTGTCTAGAAGACACTAATGAGTGGTCACATATACATGTAGTAATCAGGAAGTAATCATGCCAGACATTGTGAAACTATAAACAGATTAAAATATGCTTCACTGCTCTTACTGGAATAAGGTTAAATAGCAAACATGAACCAAATACAATGCTGTATGGTGAAGTTATAATAAAATGTTAGACAATTGTTTTGCAAAGTTTTAATCACAATTGGTTAGTAAAAAGTAATACAGGTAATACTACTGTTCCCGAAAGGTTTTCTATAGATCACATTTTTGTAAGCTAACAAATTTTCTTTCTTTTTTTTTTTTGAGCTGGAGTCTCACTCTGTCACCCAGACTGGAGTGCAGTGGCCGCTCCCAGCCACTGCAGCCTCGACCTGCTGGGCTCAGGCGATCCTTCCGCCTCAGCCTTCCAAGTAGCCGGAATTACAGGCATGCACTACCATGTCCAGCTGATTTTTTTTTTTTATTTATTTATTGTAGAGATGAGATCTCGCCAAGTTGCCCAGGCGGGTCTCGAACTCGTGGGCTCAGGCAATCCACTCACCTCAGCCTCCCAAAGCACAGGATTACAGACTGAGCCACCGAGCCCGGCTGGCTAACAAATTTTCTAATGGTGAATTATGTTAGAATCACGTACTCTTTTTTTCAGTCATTCAGTGCTAATAAAATAGCATTTTAAAATATAGTAAATTGGAACAATCATTCTAGAAAACAATATGGTATTAATCAGTAACACTGAACAGGCACAGTTTCTATGACTCAGCAATTTCACCTGAGGAATGCACTTGGAAGAAACTTTTGCATGAGTAGCAAAAGCCACATATGAGAATGTTCACAGCAACAATGAAATTCACAGTTTACTGTGACACTCAAATAGCCATTGGAAACTTTAAGAAGAAAATAGCATTTAATTTCTAAAATGATAACCTACAACATGCAATTCAGAACAGTCGTTACCTCTGGAAGTAGGAAAGGAATTGAGACTAGGAAAAGATATGTAGAGTTCTTCAGTGTTATTTTTTATTTTATTTTATTTTTTTGAGTTGGAGTCTCACTCTGTCGCCCAGATTGGAGTGCAGTGGTACGCGCCCAGCCACTCAGCCTCAACCTGCTGGGCTTCAGTGATCCTTCCGCCTCAACCTTCCCAGTAGCCAGAACTACAGGCATGAACTACCACACCCAGCTAATTTTTGATTTATTGTAGAGACGAGGTCTCGCCAAGTTGCCCGGGTGGGTCTCGAACCCACGGGCTCAGGCAATCCACTTGCCTCGGCCTCCCAAAATGTTGGGATTACAAGCTGAGCCACCGTCTTCAGTGTTATTGATAGTTTCTTTAAGCAGGGCAGTAGGTATACAGATGCTTTTTGTACCGATATGTATGTGTATAAAGTCTCTGCTAACAAATGTAGTATTTTATATCAATGCATTAAATGTCAATACATTAAAATATCATAAATGTTTTAAATATATATAGTTTAAAATGTGATTTAGGCCAGGCCCAGTGACTCATGCCTATAATCCCAGCACTTTGGGAGGCAGAGGCGAGAGGATTGCCTTAGCCCAGGGGTTCAAGACCAGCCTGAGCAACTTGGTGAGACTCCATCTCTACAATAAGTCAAAAAATTAGACAGGTGTGGTGGCACAAGCCTGTGGTTCCAGCTACTTGGAAGGCTGAGGTGGAAGGATGGCCTGAACCCAGCAGGTAGAGGCATGCCACTGCACTTAAGCCTGGGCAACCGGAGAGACTCTGACTTAAAATATATATATGATTTAATGTAAACTTTGGTATTCAAAATAAGTCACACTATGGAAATATGCCTGTGATATATTACATTGAATAAAGCAAGTTGCAAAACAATACATCTAGTTTGGTTTCCCATTTTTGTACAAAGAAAACTCCCTGTCTGTATCCAGGTATAGTATTATTATTATATATCTATGTCTATATATCTATACAAAAGGACACATACTCTTTTTTTTATTATAAAGATGTGGGGTACAATTCAACGTTAGGTATAAACACATACTCTTAATAGTAGTTAAATCTGTGGTGTAAAGGGAGTGCAGAATTTACCTTTCTATTTCATGTGGTTTCATATTGGGTGAAGTTAGTTCAAATACATTTAATATTTTTGTCATTTTTTATAAATCAATGAGAGTAAATGCCTCAGGCTGCCAAGCCAAATGATTAGATATCAAAAAAGTCATCTAATAATTGATCTCAGCCAGTTGTGAAATTCTGTTCTTCACCATCCCATTCTCCCTTTAGCTTTGGGTGACCATGCACTCCTGATTTAGTTAGTGAGATTCAGGAAGAACCATGCTGGGGAAGTTTGTTTGTGGAAAAACAAAACCTTTCCCAATATGAGCAGACAAACATTGGTGGCACCATCTCTTCTTACTTCTTTCTGTCTTAAATATTAATGAGATGACTGGCTGCATAGCAGTCACCTTGCAATCAAGAAGAAAAAAACAGAAGAATGACAGCAATCCAGCTACAAATTAGATTGAGCCACTGATCCCAATACTAGCAGCTACCCATCTCTAGACTTCTTGTTTTTTAACATAAATAAACCCTTATTGGCTTAAGCCAGGGCAGTTGAGCTTTCTGTTATTTGCAGATGAAAGTTTTAAAAAGCTGAGCAGAGATTTCAGCTGCTGTCCACCAAAAAGCAACAGAGTTTGTCATTTGAATTCTGCCAAATTAGAGAGTTTTGGTACATATCTCAGGCTTTTTATTAAAACCCAGAAGGACCACAGTTTAGGAATAAATATTATGTTTTAGAACAAAAGATTTGCTCTAAGACAAAGGGCAAAACTGAAACAGACCATTTCCTAACAAAGTATAATAGTAAGACATCACAAGTACAAAGTAATCATCCAGTAATTTAACTTCTTGCTTGAACAAAAGCGAACACCCTTCAAAGGAAGAGAGCAGAATTCACATCCCTAACATGGATCACCTACAATGTCCAATAAAAAATTAAAGGAATTACAAATAAACAGGAAAATGAAACCCATAGTCAAGAGTGATGGTGGGGAAATGTGATCAATAGAAAAATGCCCCCAAATAATGGAGATGTTACAATTATCAAACAAGACTATAAAGCAATGAAGCTAAATAAACTGAAAAACTTAAAGGAAAACATAGTCATAATGATTGCCCTGATGAGGAATCTCGGGGGAAATGGAATTTTTAAAAAATGGAAAATCTAGAACTGGAAAACACTATATCCAAAATAAAAATTTACTGGATGGGTTTAATAGAATATAAGAGACTACAAAAGAAGGGATCAGTGAAACTTAAAGAGAGATCAATAAAGAACAGAGAGAAAAACAGAAAAAGGACAAAATAAGCCCAAAGCAAGCAGATGGAAGAAATTAGTAAATATTAGAACAGAAATCAGTGAAAAAACAAATAAGATAAAAAATTTAAAACCAAAAGCTGGGTCTTTGACAAGATCAACAAAACTGATAAGCCGTTAGCAATACTGGCAAAGAGAGTCAATACAAATTTTCCAATATAGGAGTGAAAGAGGAGCTATCATGATAGAGCCTATAGACCCATTAAGAGGATAATAAAGAATTCTGTGAACATACTATGCAACTAAATTCAACAACTTTGATGAAATGGACCAATTCCTTAAATCCATAAACTACCAGATTCACCCAATATGAAAAAATAGATAACCTAGATATTCCTATATTAATTATAGAAATTTCATCTCATCTGTAGTTTTTTTCCCTCTTTTTTTTTGAAGACAAGGACTCACTCTGTTTCCCAGGCTGGAGTGCAGTGACGTGATCATAGCTCACTGCAGCCTCAAACTTGGGCTCAAGCGATGCTCCTGCCTAAGTCTCCTGAGAAAGCAGACATATGCTACCACATACAGCTAATTTTTCTTGTTTATAAAGACAGAGTCTCACTGTGTTGCCCAGGCTGATCTCAAATTCCTGGCCTCAAACAAGCCTCCTGCCTTGGCCTCCCAAATTGCTGGAGTTACAAGTGTGAGCTACCACTACTAACCTTCATCTGTAGTTTACAAAAAAAAAGATTTTTATTTTTTTAAAGGTGCCAGACCAAGGTGGTTTCACTGGAGGATTCTACCAAACATTTAAACAAGCACCAATTTTACACACTCTCACAATTTTAAACACCAATTTTATACTCTTGTCTACACTATAGAAAAAGGAGGAAACATTTCCTAACTTATTTTGTCAGATATGTATTACCTTGATACCAAAACTAAACGAAGATAGTACAAAAAAAGAAAACTACAGACCAGCGTCTCAGAGATAAAATAAAAATCCTCAACAAAATATTAGCGAAGTAAATCCAGTTATGTTTAAAAGAACTGTACACCATGATCAAGTGGGATTTATTCCAGATATGCAAGACTAGTTTAATATTAGAAAATAAATCAATATAACCCACTATTTCAAAAGTCTAAATAAAAGGAAAACTGCATGATCTTATCAACTGATGCAGAAAAACACTTGACAGAATTCAATATTCATTCATGATAAAAAGTTTTTGGCAAACTAGGAATAGACAGGAACTTCATTCTAATAAAGGGTATTTCCATAAGACCTACAGATAGCATCATACTTAATGAAGAAAATCTGAATGCTTTCTCCCTAAGAACAGGAATAAGGCAAATATGTCCACTCTCACCATTCCTTTTCAACATTGTATCAGAAGTTCTAGGCATTTCAATAAGAGAAAGGGTCAGCTGAGGCAAGGTGGGCTGGAGCCAGTGCTGGGGTATGGGGATAAAGCAAGATTGCCCCCAAGTAAGAAAGTAGAAAGAAGTAAAATTTATTACTCACGTTTCACAGGTTGGAAAGGGGGCTGACACTCAGAAGCAAGTGTGGCCTAGAAGGACCATGAAATGGGAATATTTAAGGACTTTTGGAGAGGGGAGAGACAGCAGTAGGTCTCGGTGGAAGAGGAGAATGACAGAGAGAGAGAAGATCTTGGTGGGAGCTCCAAAAATAGGGTCACACTCTCCCACTGGAGCCTCCAGAATGTTAGGTCAGGCCTGCTGGGGGTGTGGGTGTCTGCGGTGCAATTCGATGCCGCAGGAAAGATGCAAAGAATTGCACAGAAATTAGATTACAAAATATAGTTTAAATAAGAGAGACAGAGAAGATTCACTTCCCCAAAATGGGGGAGGGGCCAAAGCCAGGAAGCACAGCAACAGTCATAGCTCAAAGAGCACATGGCCAACACCAGAGTCCGTCAAGGCAATGGCCACTTCTTGCTTGTGATTGAGTCCTTTTGACCATTCCCTTTGATGGGGGAAGGTCATTAAGGTGATTGGGTGGTGGTCTACTCTACGTCATCACAAAGGGGCAGGTAAATGCAGGTACTAATCAGGTGACTGATATTAGTCACATGATTGCTGCCATGGTGGGGTCTGTCTGTTACAAAGGGCTGTTAAGGTTAACACAGAGGTTTGGGCCTGGTGAGGCTTTTCCTTCAAGAGACTTGTTAGACATTTGTGATCTACAAACTCCTTGACCAAAGGAGGTCTTCTTATCATTTTTTTGGCTTTGGCCAGTCAAAGAGTGATGTTTGACCCTCCGCCTTGACAAGGAACCTAAAAGTTTTCTACAGATTATGATACTAAACCATGAATTGAAAGGTTGGGCTGTCCTGGTCTTGCATCTGAGGGAGATTTGCAGAGGGGGTGGGAAAGGCTGCAGCTCTGACCTGCAATAGAATGTCTGAACGCTTTCTAATGGTTATGCTGAGGCAAAAAAGACTAAACTAAGAATAAGCTAAGTTTCTTCTAGGTTTCTATAGGTACCTCCTTTCAATAAGGAAAGAAAAAACCATTCTTATGTTCAGATGACATGATTGCTTACAAGCGAAAATCCCAAGGAACATGTAAAAAAAACTCTTGCCACTAATAAGTTTACTAAGGTCACAGGATACATAGTCAACATACAAAAATCAATCATATTTCTATATACTAGCAAGAACAATTTGAAACCAAAATTTTAAAAAACTATTTACAATTGTTTTTTTTTTTACTTTATTATTTATTCACTTTGAGCCAGGGCCTCACTCTGTCACTCAGGCTAGAGTGCAGTGGCACAATTATTGTTCACTGCAGCCTTGACCTCCCGGACTCAGGTGATCTTCCACCTCAGTAGCTGGGACTACAGGTATGCACTTTCCAAGTAGCTGGGACTACAGGCATGTACCACTATGCCTGACTAATTTTTGTTTTGTTTTGTTTTGTTTATTGTGGGGCGAGGTCTCACTATGTTGCCTAGGCTGGATGTCAAACTCCTAGCCTCAAGAGATCCTCCCAAAGTCCTGAGATTACAGGTGTGAGCCACTGTGCCAGGCCCTACAATAGCCTTTAAAAAAAAGAAAGTAATGAAGTATAAGTTTAACAAAACATGTTTGGGTCTTTAGGTTGACATTTTTTTCAACATTGATGAAAGAATTCAAAGACCTAATATGAGAGAGAGAAATACTATCACATATCATATTTATGAAATGGAATACTCGACATACTAAAGATGTCAAGTCTCTCCAAATTCTATAAATCTTTTAGAATCCCAATTAAATTACCAGCACAATTTTATATAGTCAGACAAGCTGATTCTAAACTTAAATGGATAGGCAAAAGAAAAAAAACTAGATTTGCTATAATAATTCTGAAAAAGAAGACTAAAAAAGAAGTCATACTACCCGAGTTTAAGACATTATAAAGCTACAGTAACCAAGGCCATATGGTATTAGAAATAGACATATATTCATGACCCGCCTGGGCAACTTGGCGAGACCTCATCTCTAAAATAAATAAAAAATTAACCAGGTATGGTAGTGCACCTGTAGTTCCAGCTACTTGGAAGGCTGAGGCGGAAGGATCGCCAGAGCCCAACAGGCAAGGCTGCGGTGGCCGGGAGCAGCCACTGCACTCAGTCTGGGTGACAGAGTGAGACTCCAACTCAAAAAAAAAAGAAATAGATATATAGGCTGGGTGCGGTGGCTCACATCTGTAATCCTAGCACTTTGGGAAACCAAGGCAATAGGATCACTTGAGCCCAGGAGTTTGAGACCAGCCTGGGCAACATAGCGTGTCCTCATCTCTAGAAAAGATTTTGAAAAAGATTATTCAGGCATGATGGCACACACCTGTAGTCCCAGCAACTTGGGAGGCTGAAGCGGAAGGATCACCTGAGCCTAGGAAGTTGAGGCTGCAGTGAACCATAATCGTGCCATTGCACTTCAACCTGACAGAGTTGAGACTCTGATTCAAAAGAAAAAAAAGAAAGAAAAGAAATAGACATATAGATCAATGCAGTAGAATAGAATCCAGAAACAGACCCCAACAAATATCACCAATTGATTTTTTAAAAAATAAACTATATTTTAGAACAGTTTTAAGTTAACAGCAAAATTGCATGGAAGGTACAGAGATTTGCCTTATATTACCTGACCCCCCCATACATAACCTCCCTGTTATCAACATCCCCCACCAAAATGGTGCATTTGTTATAATTGCTGAGCCTACATTGACATACCATTATCACCTGAAGTTCATACTTTCCATTATGGTTCACTCTTGGTGTTGTACATTATGTGGGTTTGGAGAAATGAATAATGACATGTAACCACCATTATGGTATCATTCAGAGTATTTTTACTACCCTAAAAATCCTCTGTGTTCTGCTTATTCATCCCTGTCTCTCCCCCAACCCCTGGCAATGACTATGTCTTTACTGTCTCCATAGTTCTGCCTTTTCCAGAATATCACATAGTTGGAATCATACCATATGTAGCTTTTCCAGATTGACTTCTTTTACCTAGAAATATGCGTTTAGCCAGGCTCGGTGGCTCAGCTTGTAATCCCGCACCTTTGGGAGGCTGAGGTGAGTGGATTGCCTGAGCCCGCGGGTTCAAGACCCGCCTGGGCAGCGAGACCTCATCTCTACAGTAAAATAAAAAAATCAGCTGGGCATGGGAGCGCATGCCTGTAATTCCAGCTACTTGGAAGGCTGAGGTGGAAGGATCACCGAAGCCCAGCAGGTCGAGGCTGCGGTGGCCGGGAGTGGCCACTGCACTCCAGTCTGAGCGACAGTGAGACTCCAACTCAAAAAAAAAAAAAGAAAGAAAGAAAGAAATATGCGTTTAATGAGTAATCCCCACGGGTCCCCTTCCCCCTGGGAGCTTTTCTGTCTTCTCAATAAATCCTGCTTTAAAAAAAAAAGAAATATGCATTTAAGTTTCTTTCATGTTTTTTTGTGGCTTGAGAGCTAACTTCTTTTTAGCATCAAATAATGTTTCATTGTTTGGATATACCACAGTTTCTCCCTTCACCTTCTGAAGGACATCTTAGTTCCTTCCAAGTTTTGGCAATTATAAATTATGCTGCTATAAACATCCATGTGCAGGTTTTTGTGCAAACATGAGTTTTCAACCTCTTTGGGTAAATACCAAGGAGTGCAATTGCTGGATCATGTGGAACACTATGTTTAGTTTTGTGAGAAACTACCAAACTGTCTTCTCAAGTGGCTTTATCATTTTGCATCCCCATCAGCAATTAGTGAGCATTTCTGTTGCTGCACATCATTGCCAGTATTTGATATTGCCAGCGTTCTAGATTTTAACCCTTCTAACAAGTATATAGTGTTGTTTTAATTTGCATTTCCCTAATAACATACAATGTGGAGCATCTTTTCATATACTTATTTACCATCAATAGTAAACTGATTTTTTATAAAGGTGCAAAAGCAAATCAATATAGAAAGGACAGTCTTTTTAACAAATGGTATTGAATCAACTGGGTATCCATATGCCCAAAAAAAGCAATGAACATCAATCTACACATCACAGCCATACAAAATTTAACTCAGAATGGATTACAAATCTAAATTTAAAAACAGTGAACAGGCAACCGCTTCAGATTACCTCCCACTGTGGGAGCTTTTCTGTCCTCTTAATAAATCCTGTGTTCTCACTTAAAAAAACAAAACAAGCCGGGCTCGGTGGCTCAGCCTGTAATCCCGTGCCTTTGGGAGGCTGAGGTGAGTGGATTGCCTGAGCCCGCGGGTTCGAGACCCGCCTGGGCAGGAAGACCTCATCTCTACAATAAATAAAAAAAAATCAGCCAGGCATGGTAGCACATGCCTGTAATTCCGGCTACTTGGAAGGCTGAGGCGGAAGGATCGCCGGAGCCCAGCAGGTTGAGGCTGCGGTGGCCGGGAGTGGCCACTGCACTCCAGTCTGCGCGACAGAGTGAGACTCCAACTCAAAAAAAAAACCAAACCAAACCAAAACAAAACAAAACAAAACACTGAACTATAAAACTTTTAGAAAAAAGAATAGGCCAGGCACAGTGGCTCATGCCTGTAATCCCAGCACTTTCGGAGGCCTACATGGGAAGATTGCTTGAGCCTAGGAGTTTGAGACCAGCCTGGGCAACATAACAAGATCCTGTCACTACAAAAAATTATCCAAGCACGGTGGCATGTACCTGAAGTCCCAGGTACTTGGGAAGGAGAGGCTGAAGCAGAAGGAACTCCTAAACCTAGGAGATTAAGACTGTGGTGAACTTTGATCATGCTATTGTACTCCAGCTTATGTGACAGAGTGAGACTGACTCAAATTAAAAAAAAAAAAAATAGCATAGAAGAAAATCTGTATGACCTGGGTTAGGAAAACTGTTCTTAGAGAGGACAGTAAAAGAAAAAAATTGATAATAGACTTCATCAAGATTAAAGATGTATACTCTGCAGTTGTTTAATGAGTATGTTTCAGATTTACAAGAGAAAAAGTTCTGTAGATCTATTTCACAACAATGTCAGCAATATACTTAAGACTCCTGAACTGTACGTTTTTTTTTTTTTTTTGAGTTGGAGTCTCACTCTGTTGCCCAGGCCAGAGTGAAATAGCACGATCACGACTACCACAGTCTCAATCTGCTGGGCTTAGACAGTCCTTCTGCCTCAGCCTCCCAAGTAGCTGGGACTGCAGGCACATGCCACCATGCCTGGCTAATTTTTCTCTTATTTTGTTGTAGAGATGAGGTCTTGCCAGGTTGACCAGGCTGGTCTTGAACTCCTGGGCTGTGGCAATTCTCTTGCCTCAGCCTTCCAAAGTGTTGATTACAGATGTGAGCCACTGCACCTGGTCCTGAACTGTAAGCTTGAAAGTTGTTAAGATGGTAAATTTTTGGCCGCAATAAAAAAAAATTGCTCTGCAAAATACATTGTTAAGAGAATGAAGCTGGGTTCGGTGGCTCAGCCTGTAATCCCGCGCCTTTGGGAGGCTGAGGTGAG
>NW_007257279.1:165435-166218 GCF_000164805.1 Carlito syrichta | reverse complement strand
TCATCGTGGATGTTAAAGCCAACAAGCACCAGATAAACAGGCTGTGAAGAAGCTCTATGACATTGATGTTGCCAAGGTCAACACCTGATTAGGCTGATGGAGAGAAGAAGGCATATGTTCGACTGGCTCCTGATTATGATGCTTTGGATGTTGCCAACAAAATTGGGATCATTTAAACAGAGTCCAGCTGGCTAATTCTAAATATATATCTTCTCACCATAAAAAAAAAAAGAAATGTAATGGGCTAAAACTTTAAAAATACAACATTATCATATTAGATCAAAGAGCAAAACCAAGCTCTAGGCTGCATAAACAAGACTCACCTAAAATAAAGCGATTCAGAAAGTTGAAAACAGGATGAGAAAAGATGTGCTAGCCAGGAAAAAATAAAAGGGAGCAGGAATAACAATTTTAATAGCAGATGAAGTGAAATGCAGGCCAAAAAGAACCTGTAAATGAAAAACTATTGCTTAACAGTATAACTGATAATGAAGATAAAGGTTATAAATAGCAATCATATTCATAAAACAGAAATTACATGTGATTTAAGAAGAAATAAACTTTCTTTCACCGTGAGGCTTTTTTTAAAACTAGGACTCAAAATTTACTAAAAAAAAAATTAATACATTTGACTACATATAAATATTTCCCATATGACAAGAAAAAAATTCCATAAAGTTAAAAGATAAATCAGGAAATGAGAAAAAAATTTTTTTTTGCAGAAGTAATATCCTTAGTACAAGAAGAGCTCCTAACCAGACGTGGTGGCCCATGCCTGTAATC
>NW_007257279.1:162109-165385 GCF_000164805.1 Carlito syrichta | reverse complement strand
GGATTCCAGCAGGCGAGGCTGCGGTGGCCGGGAGCGGCCACTGCACTCCAGTCTGGGCAACAGAGACTCCAACTCAAAAAAAAAAAAAAAAGAGAATGAAAATAAAAGCTACAGAGTGGGTGGGAATATTTGTAAATCATTTATTCTAAATGTAAAAATAACTCCCAAAACTCAACAATGGGCAAAAAATTTGAAAACACTCTTCACCAAAGAGGAGATACAGAAGACAAATAAGCATGTGAAAAGTTGTGCAATATAATTAGTCATTAGGGAAACATAAAACTGGGGTGAAATATAACTACATACATATTAGATTGGCAAAATGAAAAATACTGACAATTCCAAGTACAGGCAAGGAAATGAAGTAACTAGGAATCTCATACATGACTGCTAGAATGAAAAATTTACACACACAAAATGGCAGTCATACATAAATTTAAATATACACTTTCCATGAAAGCCAGCAATTCCACCCCAAGATATTTAAGATAAATGAAAACGTATGTCCACATACAAATTTGTACACAAATATTCACAGCAGCTCTAGTTACACTCACCCCAAACTAGAAACATTTTAAATGCCCTTCAAAAATGGGTCCTTTGGGCTCAGACTAGCACAAGGTGTGGACTCCCACTCCCTCCCGACAAGGAACTTTAAGGTTTCTACAGATAGACAGAAGTGCAAGTCTGATCTGAAAATTCAAAACAGGACAGGGGCATAATGGACATGTGGACCACTTTCCTGCCAGCATAGTAATGGGGCTGAGGTGGTTCCCCTTCTCACGCCCAGTGAAAACCTCAGTGCACTTCACTTCGCCCAATCGCCTTCATCAGGGCTGAGATGTTAACCCGCCATGGGAGTATTGCATATGACTAACTGCTCCAGCTGCCACCAGCTATCCACAGGTGCCTCCTAATGGCCTGAAGGCTGAATGATTCAACCCAGAGGAAAAAATACTGTGGAAAAAAAAGAGGACACCACACCTAGTGGGAACAGACAAGCTTCATGAATCTTCTGGCATACAAGACCCACAGAAGGCAGTGAACCTACACACACCCAATAATTGCTACAACAGATAGCATACGAGAAAGCCAATACCCAAAGATTCTCTACAACCAGGGAACTCATACAAAGCCTATATCACAAAAAGTACCCAGAGTTGAAGTTAGACAAGCATAAAGTATGCACATTAAAGTAACATGCCCAAGGGAAAGAAAAGAAGTGGAATCAAAAACAAGAATTAACAATAATAAGCCAGGTGCGGTGGCTCATGCCTGTAATCTCGGCACTTTGGGAGGGTGAGGTGAAAGGATTGCTCGAACCCAGGAATTTAATACCAGCCAGGGCAAAATAGTGAGATATTGTCTGTACAAGAAAATTCAAAAAATTAGCTGGGTTTCTTGGTGTGTGCCTGTGAGTCCCAGCTACTAGGGAGACTGAGCCAAAAGGATCACTGAGTGCAGGAGGTTGAGGCTGCGGTGAGTCATGATCATGTCATTGCACTCCAGCCTGGGGGACAGAGTGAAACCCCAACTCCAAAAAAAAAAAAAATTAACAATAATAAGCAGAAATAGTCTAACTAAATGAGAAGGAACCAGAAAAATAATCCTGACAGTATGAAGAAATGAGTTGTTGTTTTTTTTGAGTTGGAGTCTCACTCTGTTGCCCAGTCTGGAGTGCAGTGGCCGCTCCTGGCCACTGCAGCCTCGACCTGCTGGGATCCGGGCGATCCTTCCGGCTCAGCTTCCAAGTAGCTGGAACTACAGGCGTGCGCTACCATGCCCGGCTAATTTTTTGATTTATTGTAGAGATGAGGGCTCGCCAAGTTGCCCAGGCGGGTCTCGAACCAATTCACTCACCTCGGTCTCCCAAAGCACGGGATTACAGGCTGAGCCACCAAGCCCAGCCAAAATGAGTTTTTCAACTCCCTCAAAGGAGCACACTAACTCTTCAACAACACATTCTAACCAAAACAAAATATTTGTGTTTTGTTTTTGTTTGAGTTGTCTCACTCTGTTGCCCAGGCTGGAGTGCAGTGGCATGATAACAGCTCACCACAGCCTCAAACTCCCAGGCTCAAGCAATCCTCCCACCTCAGCCTCCTGAGTAACTAGGACTATAGGTGTGTGCCACCACACCTAACTAATTTTTTTTTTTTTTTTCTAAAGACAAGGTCTCACTATGTTGCCCAGGCTGGTTTTGAACTCCTGGGCACAAGATATTCTCCTGTCTCAGCCTCCCAAAGTACTGGGATTACAGGCTTAAGTCACTACGCCCAGACAAAAATGAAATCCAGAGATCGAATTTAAAAAGTTGATCACAAAATTGCTCAATGAGATACAAGAGAAAGCTGAAAACCAACACAAAGAAATAAAAAAATTCAGGACATGAATGAAAAATTCTCCAGAGAGATAGATAATTAAAAAACAAAAACCCAAGCCGGGCTCGGTGGCTCAGCCTGTAATCCCACGCCTTGGGAGGCTGAGGTGAGTGGATTGCCTGAGCCGGCGGGTTCGAGACCCGCCTGGGCAGCGAGACTTCATCTCTACAATAAATCAAAAAATTAGCCGGGCGTGGTAGCGCGTGCCTGTAATTCCAGCTAACTTGGAAGGCTGAGGCGGAAGGATCGCCAGAGCCCAATAGGTCAAGGCTGCAGTGGCCGGGAGCGGTCTGGGTGACAGAGTGAGACTCTAACTCAGAAAAAAAAAAAAAAAGAAAGAGAAAAAATTAGTCATGTGTAGTAGTATGCACCTATTGTTCCAGCTACTTGGAAGGCTGAGGTGGAAGGATTGACTGAGCCCGTGGGTCAACGTGGGGATAGCTGTGAGTGTGCCACTGCACCCTAGCCTGGGTGACGGAGTGAGACTCCAACTCAAATAAATAAATAAAAAATAAAGGAAATTAAAAACAAGACCTTTTAAGAAATGCCGTTTTTACTACCCCTAAAATATAATTACTCTTAGTATTTTGGTGAATACATTTGTGGACCCATAAAAATGGGCTCAGGCTATGAATATTGTTTTGTAACATGTTTTCACCTAATATATTGGGAATGATACTTCATAATTTTTTTTTTTTGCGTTGGAGTCTCACTCTGTCACCCAGACTGGAGTGCAGTGGCCGCTCCCGGCCACTGCAGCCTTGACCCGCTGGGCTCCAGCGATCCTTCCGCCTCAACCTTCCGAGTAGCCGGAATTACAGGCATGCGCTACCACGCCCAGCTGATTTTTTGATTTATTGCGAGATGAGGTCTTGCTGCCCATGCGGGTCTCGAA
>NW_007257279.1:143009-162089 GCF_000164805.1 Carlito syrichta | reverse complement strand
GGCTGAGGCGGAAGGATCACCGGAGCCCAGCAGGTCGAGGCTTCGGTGGCCGGGAGCGGCCACTGCACTACAGTCGGGTGACAGAGTGAGACTCCAACTCAAAGAAAAAACAAAAAACAAAAAACAAAACCAAAAACCAATCTGAACTTCTGGAAATGATAGACTCATTTAAGGAAGTATAAAACACAGTGAAAAGTTTTTTGTTGTTATTTTTGGTTTTTGTTTGTTTGTTTGTTTGAGTTGGGGTCTTATTGTGTCACCCAGGATGGAGTGCTGTGTCATCATCACAAAGATCATGGCTCGTGGCAGCCTTGACCTCCTGGGCTCAGGTGAACCTTCCACCTCAGCACCTGAGTAGCTGGGGCTGCAGGCATGTGCCACCATGCCCAGCTAAATATTTTTTTTTTTTGTAGAAATGCGGTTTGGCTATGTTGCCCAAGCTGGCCTCGAATCCCTGGGCTTAAGCAATCCACCTGCCTTAACCTCCCAAAGTGCTTGACACCACGCCTGACCCAGTGGAGAAGTAGTAATGATACTTTGTAAAGATGAAATCTTGCTATGTTGACCAGGCTGATCTTAAACTCCTGGCCTCGAGCAATCTTCCCACTTCGGCCTCCCAAAATGCAGGGATTACACACATGAGACACTGCACCTGGCCACTGTTGTTACTTTAAAATCTGTTTTATATGATATGAGAATAGCTACTCCTGCTCATTTTTGGTTTCCATTCGCATGAAATATTTTTTTCACCCCTTCACTTCGAGTCTGAAGGAGTCTTTGTGAGTTCACTGGGTCTCTTGAAGGCAACAGATATTTGTATTTGTGTGTGTGTGTGTGTGTGTGTGTGTGTGTGTATGAATTTAAACTTAATAGAATTAAAAAATTTGATTACAAAATTGCTCAATGAGATCCAAGAGAAAGCTGAAAACCAACACAAAAAAATAAAAAAATTCAGGACATGAATGAAAAGGAGAAGAATCTCAGAATATGAAGACAAAGCTTTCAAATTAACCCAATCAGACAGCAATAAGAAAAAGAAAGAATTAAGAGACCTCAACAAAATGGCCAAGAAATATGGGACTATGTAAAATGTTCAAATTGAAGAATCATAGATATTCCAGGGAAATAAAAAAAAAAAAGCAACAGGTTTGGAAAATCTATTTGAGAGAATAATTGAGGAGAACCTTCCTGGACTTGCCAGTGATTTAAACATTCAGATACAAGAAGCCCAAAGAATTCATGGAAGATTCATTACAAAAAAGGTCATTCCCAAGGCACATAGTCATTAGGGTATCCAAAGTCAACGTGAAGGAAAGAATTCCAAGAGCAGTGAAGCAAAAACATCAAATAATTTATTTAGGCAAACTTATCAGACTAACAGCAGAATTCTCAGCAGAAATTCTACACCCATAAGGGATTGGGGCCCTATCTTCAATCTCCTCAAACAGAATAGCAGTCAGCCAAAGATTCTGTATCCCACAAAACTAAGTTTCATAAAAGGAGAAATAGTCTTTCTCAGACAAACAAAAGTTGAGGAAATTTGTCTCCACTAAACCAGCTCAACGAGAAATGCTCAAAGGAATTATACACATTGAAACAAAAGATCAAGATATGCCAATTTAAAAAAACCTCGTAGAAAGTACAAAGCCCACAGGGGTTATAGAACACGAACATACTGGAAGAAACAACCAGGTAACAACAGGATGAATGGAACAGAACCTCACATATCATTACTAACCTCAAATGTAACTGGCCTCGATGCACCACTTAAAAAGCTGTAGTTTGGCAGGATAGATTAATACACATACACACACACACACACACACACACACACACACAAATACAAATATCTGTTGCCTTCAAGAGACCCAGTGAACTCACAAAGACTCCTACAGATTCAAGGTAAAGGGGTGAAAAAAATATTCCATGCAAATGGAAACCAAAAACGAGCAGAAGTACTATTCTCATAGCATATAAAACAGATTTTAAAGTAACAACAGTGGCCAGGTGCAGTGGCTCATGTGTGTAATCCCTGCATTTTGGGAGGCCGAAGTGGAAAGATTGCTCGAGGCCAGGAGTTTAAGATCAGCCTGGTCAACATAGCAAGACTTCACCTTTACAAAATATCAGAAAAGCAGGTGGGTTTGGTGCGGTGCACTTTAGTCCCAGCTATTTGGGAGGCTGAAACAGGAGAATTGCCTGAGCCCAGGAGGTCAAGGCTATGGTGAGCCAAGAACATGCTACTGCACATCAGCCTGGGCCACAGAGTGAGACCCCCGAAGCCAAAAAATATAAATAGTATTAATTAATTAATTAACTAACAATAGTGAAAAAAGACAGAATCTATTAAATAATGATAAAAGGATCAATTCATCCAGGAGCGGTGGCTCACACCTGCAATCTCAGCACTTTGGAAGGCTAAGACGAGAAGACTGCCAGAGTCCAGGGGTTCAGGACCAGTCTGGGCAACTTGGTAAGACCACGTCTCTACAATAAACTTCTACAGAATATTCTACCATAAAACTACAGAATATACATTTTTCTTTTTTTTTTTGGAGTTAAAGTCTCATTCTGTTGCCCAGACTGGAGTGCAGTGGCACACTCCCAGCCACCACAGCCTTGACCTGCTGGGCTCTGGCGATCCTTTTGCCTCAGCCTTCCAAGTAGCTGGAACTACAGGCACGCGCTACCATGCCCAGCTAATTTTTTTAAAAATTTATTTATTGTAGAGATGAGGTCTCACCAAGTTGCCCAGGTGGGAATCGAACCCACGGGCTCAGGCAATCCACTCGCCTCAGCCTCCCAAAGTGCTGGGATTGCAGACTGAGCCACCAAGCCCGGCCAGAATATCTATTTTTCTTAACAGCACATGGAATAATCTCCAAGATAGACCATATGATAGGCCACAAAACAAGTTCAAAAAAATAGAAAATCGCATCATGCACCTTCTCAGACCACATTGGAATAAAACTAGAAATCAAGTACAAAAAGAATGCTCAAAACCCACCAGATACATGGAAATAAACATGTGCTCCTGAATGATCTGTGAATCAACAACGAAATCAATATGGAAAATAAAAAATTCCTCAAAAGAATGATAACAATAACACAAGGTATCAAAATCTCTGGGATACAGCAAAAGTTGTGCTCAGAGGAAAATTTATAGCACTCAAGGCCTACATTAAAAAGACTGAAAGATCACATATTGACAATCTAATGTCACAGCTCAAGGAACTAGAAAAACAGGAACAAACCAAAACTTAACCTAGCAGAAGAAATAACAAAGATCAGAACAGAACTAAACAAAACAGAAACCAAAAACAAATACAAAGAATTGCAAATAAAAAGCTGGTTCTTTGAAAAGTTAAACAAAATGGATAGATCACTAGCTAGACTAATTAAGAAAATATTCAGGCCAGGCAGGGTGGCTCAAACCTGTAGTCCCAGCAATTTGGGACGCCAAGGTGAGAGGATTGCCTGAGCTTAGGGGTTCGAGCCCAGCCTGGGGTACTTGGTGAGATCTCGTCTCTCCAATAAATCAAAAAATAAGCCAGGCGTGGTAGCGTGCATCTGTAGTTCCAGCTACTTGGAAGGCTGAGGTGGAAGGATAGCGCGAGCCCAGCAGGTCCAAGTTGCAGTGGCTGTGAGCTTGCAACTGCACTCCAGCCTTGGCAACAGAGTGAGACGCTAACTCAAAAAAACAAAAAACGAGAAAAAAAGAGAAAAGATTCAAATTAGCTCGATCAGAACTGAAAATGAAGACATAACTGATAGCACAGAAAAACCATCCACGATTGTTATAAATACCTCTCTACAAACAAACTAGACAATCTAGAGAAAATGAATAAATTCCTGGAAACATACAACCCCCCAACCTTGATTTGGGAAGAAATGGAAACCCTGATAAGGCCAATAACAAGCAGTGAGATTAAATCAGTAATTAAAAGTCTCCCAACAAAAAAAGTCCAGGGTGTGTGGATGTGGGGGAAAAAAAAAGTCCAGGACCCGATGGACTCATAGCCAAATTTTACCAGACTTTGAAAGAAGCTATTCCATATGATTGAAAAGAAGAAAATTCTCCCTAACTCATTCTAAGTATCACCCTGATACCAAAATCAGGAAACAACACAACACAAAAAGAAAGCTACAGACCCATATCCCTGATGAACATAGATGCAAAAACCCTCAAGAAAATGCTAGCAAAGTGAATCCAACAGAACATCAAAAAAAAAAAAAATCCTCCGGGCTCAGTGGCTCAGCCTGTAATCCCGCGCCTTTGGGAGGCTGAGGTGAGTGAATTGCCTGAGCCTGCGGGTTTGAGACCCACCTGGGCAGCGAGACCTCATCTCTACAATAAATCAAATAAATCAGCCGGGCGTGGTAGCATATGTCTGTAATTCTGGCTACTTGGAAGGCTGAGGCGGAAGGATCGCTGGAGCCCAGCAGGTCGAGGCTGTGGTGGCCGGGAGCGGCCACTGCACTCCAGTCTGGGCGACAGAGTGAGACTCCAACTCAAAAAAAAAAAAAAAAAAAATCCACCACAACTGAGTGAATTTTATCCCAGAGATGCAAGGATGATTCAACATACCCAAGTCTATAAACATGATCCACCACATAAACAGAATTTAAAAACAAAGATAATATGATCATTTCAATATGTGCAGAAAAAGCATTTGATAAAATCCAACAAGCTTTCATGATTAAAAAAAAAAAAACCCTCAGCAAAATAGGTATAGAAGGTACATGCTTCAAAATAATAAAACTCACATATGAGAAACCCACAGCCACATCATACTGAATGGGGAAAAGTTGAAAGCATTCCCCCTCAGAAATGAAACAAGGCAAGGATGTCCACTTTCACCACTCCTACTCAGTATAGTACTGGAAGTCCTAGCCAGAGCAATCAGGTAAGAGAAAGAAATAAAGTGTATTCAAATTGGAAAAGAAGAACTCAAACTAACTCTGTATACCAGCAACATGATCTTACACTTAGAAAATTCTAAAGACTCCTGCAAAAGACTCCTGTACTTGATAAATGAATTCAGTAAAGTCTTAGGTTAAAAAATCAATACACACAAATCAGTAGCACTATTATACACCAATAGCAACCAAGCTGAGGATCAAATCAAGAACTCAATCCTATTTACGACAGCTGCCAAAAAAAAAAAAACCTAGAAATATGTTCAACCAAAAAGAAGAAAGATCTCTACAAGGAGAACTACAACATTGTTAAAATAACCATACCACCCAAAGTAATCTACAGATTCAACACAATGCCTAACTACCAGTATCATTTTTCACAGACCTAGAAAAAACAATCCTAAAATTTATATGGAAGCAAAAAAGTGCCTGAATAGCCAAGGCAATCCTAAGAAAAAAGAAGAGAACTGGAGACATTACATTACCTGACTTTATACTACAAGGCTATAGTTAGTAACCAAAACAGCATAGTACTGTCCAAGTGCAAAAACATGGATCAATTGAACAGAACAGAGAAAACCAGAAATAAATCCAAACACCTACAACCAACTGATCTTTGACAAAGCAGACAAAAACATACATTGGGGAAAGAACACCCTATTCAACAAATGGTACTGGGAAAATGGATAGCCACATGCAGAAAAATGAAACTGTGGATTCCTCTCACTCTATACAAAAATTAACTCAAGATATATTAAAGACTTGAATGTCAGGCCCCAAATCATAAAAATCCTAGAAGGAAACCTAGGAAAAACTCTTCTGGACATTGGCCTAGGCAAAGAATTTATTGGTAAGACCCCAAAAGCAAATGCAAGGAGAACAAAAATAAACGAGTGAACTTAATTAAACACAGCCAAAGAAATGATCAACAAAGTAGGCAACCTACAGAATGGAAGATAGTCATAAACTATACAACCAACAAAGAACTAATATCCAGAATCTCCAAAAAAATATCAGCAAGAAAAATAACAAATATCCCTATTAAAAAATGGGCAAGCTGGGCTCGGTGGCTCAGCCTGTAATCCCGCACCTTTGGGAGGCTGAGAGGAGTGGATTGCCTGAGCCTGTGGGTTCGAGACCCACCTGGGCAGGTGAGACCTCATCTCTACAATAAATCAAAAAATTAGCCAGGCATGGTAGCGCGCGCCTGTAATTCCAGCTACTTGGAAGGCTGAGGCGGAAGGATCGCTGGAAGCAGGTTGAGGCTGCGGTGGCCGGGAGCGGCCATGCACTCCGGTCTGGGCGACAGAGTGAGACTCCAAATCAAAAACAAAAAACAAAAAAAAAGGCAAATAACATGAAGAGTCATCTCTCAAAAGAAGATATACAAATGGCCAACAAGTATATGAAAAAAGGCTCAACATCACTAATCATCAGAGATGCAAATTAAAACCACAAGGAGATATCACCTCACACCAATCAGAATGACCATTATTAAAAAAATAAAAAAACAATAGATATTGATGTGGATATGGTGAAAAGGAAGCGCTTATACACTTTTGTTGGATGTGTAAATTACAGAAGAGCAGACGTGGTGTGGCCATGGACAGGTGGTATGGCCATGGATAGGCGTGGTATGGCCATGGAGAGGAATGTAAATTAGTATAACCTCTATGGAATTGGTATGGAGAATCCTCAAATAACTAAAAGTAGATCTACCATTTGGTCCAGTAATCTCACCACTTGGTATCTACCCAAAAAAGAGATGTTGTTATACAAAAAAGACACCTGCACTTTAATGTGTATTGCAGCATAAGTTACAATTGCAAAGAAAAAGTTAGATAGATACATAGATTGAGATATTGATATATATGAGAGGACCCCCCCAAAACAGGAATTTGTTTATTTTAAAAATGTGTATTTATTCTTACATGTTCAAACTTCAGTCTCTTTCAAAATATTCTTCATTTGATGCAGTACACCTATCGAGGCACTTTTTCTGCTGCTCAAAATGGTTTTTGAACTCATCAGTTTTGATGCCTTTTAGTGCTTCTGCCATTTTTTGTTTCACCTCTTTCACAACGACAAAATGCTTTCCTTGGAGGACTTTTTTCATCCAGGGAAACAAAGAGTTGCATGGGGAGAGATCAGTTTACTGGGGAGGGTGGGGTATGGGAATCATGGCATTTTGCTCAAAAACTGCTGACCACTCAGTGCGGTGTGGGCAGGTGTGTTGTCATGGTAGAAGAGCCAGTCACTCGTTTGCCATACTCAGGACATTTCTTCTGCACATTGTGATATAAATGGTCAACAAAATTTTTATCTGGAAGTTTTGAGAAGGCTGAAGGTGACTGAAGTTTAAACATGTAAAAATATATACACTATTTTTTATAAATAAATTCGGGGATTTTGGGGTTCCCCCTCATATATATACACATACATATACCATGGAACACTATTCAGTCATAAAAGGAATGAAATTATGTCTTTGTGACAACTTGGATGAAATTGGAGATCATCATTCTATGTGAAGTAAAGCAGGAATGGAAAACCAAATACTGCATATTCTCACTTATAAGTGGGAGCTAAGCTAAGGGCCTACAAATGTTATAAAATGGTATAATGGACATTAGAAAAGGGTGGGATGAGAGGGAGAGATGAAAAATCACCTTTTGGGCAACCCTTCGGGTCCCCTTCCACTCTGCGAACTTTTCTGTCCTCTCAATAAATCCTGCTTTTTCAAAGAAGAAAAAAAAAATCACCTTTCAGATACAATGTACACTAGTGGGGGTGATGAGTACACTTAAAACCTAGATTTCTTCACCACTATACAGTGCATCCACATAAACAATAGCCGTTTGCACCTCTACAGCTATTGAACTTTTTAAAAAAGTCCTTCAACAGGTAAATGAATAAACAAACTGCTACATGCACACAATAGAATACTATTCAGTAAAGAAAAGGAAGAAGCTATTAATACAATCAACATCTTGGCATCCTACTGAGTAAATGAAACCAGTTTCAAAGGCTTATATGGTATAGTTCCATTTATAAGGCATTCTTAAATAGTCAAAACTATACAAACAGAGAACAAGGATGAGGGGTAAGAGAAGGGTATGACTATAAAGGACTATCAGGAGGGAGTTTTTTGGAGTGATGGGAAAATTCTCTTTGTTGTGGTTGTAGTTACATATGTCTATATACATTATAAAATTCATAGACCTATACAGCAAGAAAGCCATTTTATTATATTTTAATAAAATAAAAATGAATTTCAACAATAAGGTTAAAAAAAAAAAAGTAGAGATGGGAAGAAAAGACAAGAGATTTAAAGGACTAGTCCAGCCAGGCTCGGTGGCTCAGCCTGTAATCCCACGCCTTTGGGAGGCTGAGGTGAGTGGATTGCCTGAGCCCGCGGGTTCGAGACCTGCCTGGGCAGGCGAGACCTCATCTCTACAATAAATCAAAAAATTAGCCGGACTTGGTAGCGCGCACCTGTAATTCTGGCTACTCCGAAGGCTGAGGCGGAAGGATTGCTGGAGCCCAGCAGGTCGAGGCTGTGGTGGCCGGGAGCGGCCACTGCACTCCAATCTGGGCGACAGAGTGAGACTCCAACTCAAAAATAAATAAATAAATAAATAAAATAAAGGACTAGTCCAAAAGGGCCAAGAAAATAATAGGAGTTTCCGAATAGAAAAAAAAGGAAAGAAATAATTAACCACAAAATTTAAGAACATTTCTAAGAACACAGGAGATTTGCTTCCATATTGATATGGCCAAGAGCCCACCCAATAAAATCATTGAAAATATGTCCATACAAGGTACAATATTGTAAAATTTCAGAATAATGAGGACAATAAAGATTCTACAAGCTTTCAGCAAGAAAGAAAGAAAAATAGGTCACATACTATTAGAAATTAAAACGGTTTCTGGCTTCTTGAAAGCAATACAAGTAAGTAGAAGACAATAGAGCAATGCCTTTAAAATTCTGAAAGAAAATTATTTTTAACCTAGAATTCTATATAGATCCAAGTTATCAATCAAGTGCCCAGGTCAAATAAAGACATTTTCAGAAAGTCACAGTTTCTCCCATGCACACTTTCTCAGGAAGTGCTCTACAAAATGAAGGAATAAACCAAACCAAATGAGAAGGTACAAAATCATGTAAGCAGGAAGTCCACGCAGAAGACAGGCTAAGGGGACCCCTAGTCTGAAGATGAAGGGAAATACCAGGATGATGGCCATGCCACAGAGATAAAGGATAGCAGGTTTAGATTGGAATAGAGGGCCTGGAAGCAGCTTCTTCAGGAAAATGAACTAGATATATCCGTATAACAAAACAATCCAAAAAATTTTCAAAACTTCAGGGAAAAGAGTAAGTTATATAGAAAGGGAACAGTAATCATAGGTCACTATTTAAGCCAGTATGAATAGTATTTTCACATAAACACTGAAAACTGACCTAACCAAAATTATGATATAACACCACAGCATTCAGAGCATGGAGGCTAGGAAGGATGCTCAAATGCACTGGGAATGAGGGGAGAAAGAAAACCCACAAACGCTTTACCTTTCACGGTAAAACAGATAATACCTAAAACTGAAAACCAAGTAGCAATACAAAGAGAGATTCACGTAGAGATCTGGAGGAAAATACTGAAATGATTATCTACCAGAGGTAAAAGTAGTTGCCCGTGGAGAGAAAAATGCAGGAGAAGAGGGCAAGGCATTTAATTTGGGATAGTAAATCTTTCTTTTTTTAAAAAAAAAAGGAGACGGAGTTTCACTATATTTCCCAGACTGGTCTCAATCCTTTGTTTTGTTCTGTTTTGTTTTAATTAATGCCATGTGGACTTTTTTTCATATATTTATTAGCTATTTTTGCTTATTTTATCTATTTTTATTTACTTATATCTAACTTGCCTGTTCATGGCCTTTGCTTATTATTATTATTTTTTTCCTAAAATTTTTAAGGTGGAAGGTAGTTGGCTGAGTGTGTCAAAGTGGAAAAAAAGATAAGCATAGAGTAAACAGCAACAACAGAATAACTCCCTATTCCAATGCAGATAACTATTAAGAAAAATTCCAACCATTCTTGATTAAAAAAAAAAAATTTTTTTTTTTAGAGACAGGGTCTCACTATGTTGCCCCCAGGCTGGACTCGAACTTCTGGTCTCAAGCAATCCTGCTAATTCAGTCTCCCAAAATACTGCGATTATAGATGTAAGCCACCATGCCCAGCCTTGGATAACAAATCTTATACAGTCATGTGCCACAGGACAGTGTTTTGGTTGACAACAGACTGTATATGATGGTGGTCTCATAAGATTATAATACTGTATTTTTACTGTACCTTTTCTATGTTTAGATACGCAAACACCATTGTGTTACAATTAACTACAGCGTTCAGTACAGTCACACACTGTCCAGGTTTATAGCCTAGGAGCAATAGGCTAAACCATCTAGGTTTGATGTTCACACAATGATGAGATTGCCTAATGATGCATAATTCACTCTTTAAACTGTAAGCAAAAATAACATTGACAAAAATGGTGGTACCCTACTTATTTACTGTCAGGAAAGCAACATACTTTTTTACTCTGAAATGGATTTTTAAAAATCAATTTCAAAACTTGGTCATACTTGCTTTCCAATGGTTTCCAGATTTATCTCTACCCCTTCAACTATAGTCATAATTTAGGCTCTCCTTACTGGTTTTATTGGTCTCTCTGCCTCTAGTCTTAGCTCCCTCAAACTCATCCTTCATATTACTGCTAGAATGAACTTTTGAGACACAGTCCTAGTCATACCACTCATGGGCTCAAACATCTGTGGTTTTAAAAAAGATAAAATTAAGCCAGGCTCGGTGGCTCAGCCTGTAATCCCGCGCCTTTGGGAGGCTGAGGTGAGTGGATTGCCTGAGCCCGCAAGTTCAAGACCCGCCAGGGCAGGGAGACCTCATCTCTGCAATAAATCAAAAAATCAGCTAGGCATGGTAGCGCATGCCTATAATTCCAGCTACTTGGAAGGCTGAGGCGGAAGGATCGCCGGACCCCAGCAGGTGGAGGCTGCGGTGGCCGGGAGTGGCCACTGCACTCCAGTCTGGGCGACAGAGTGAGACACCAACTCAAAAAAAAAAAAAAAAAAAAAGATAAAATTAGCTGGGCATGGTGCTTCACACCTGTAATCCCAGCACTTTGGGAGGCCAAGGCAGGAGGATCACTAAGCCCAGGAGGTCAAGGCTGTAGTGAGCCATGATTGTGCCACTACACTCCAGCTTTGGAGTGAGACCCTGACTCAAAAAAATTATTATAATAAAAAATTTAAAAATAAAATCAAGTTCAGATATCTTAGGATGTCAGGCATGGCCCTCTTGATCTGTCATCTTAGCTACTTACCCTCACCTTCTAGTACTCTTTTTCACTATTCCTAGAAATAGTTAAGCTCCAGAAATATCTCAGTATTTATCTGAGCCCATTATCTGTTATGCTTCTGAGCCTTGGCACATGCTGCAGTTCCTTTTTTTCCACTTTGACATGTCTAGCCACCTACCTTTCACCTTGAAAATTCAAGAGAAATAATAATGATAAGCAAAGGCCATAAACAGGTAAGTAATAGAAGAATAAACAAAAATAGCTAATAAGTACATGAAAAAAGTCCACATGGCATTAATTTTAAAATGGAAATTCAACAAAATGGCATACTCATTTCTAGATTAAAAATGTAGACGGGCACCGTGGCTCACAACTAAAATCCCAGCACTTTAGGAGGCAGAGGTTAGTGTGAGCCCAGGAAACTTATCAAGTCTTTAAAATATATTTTAAAAAATCTAATTCTAGGAATTTATTCTAAGAAAATGTAAGGGAAAAAAGATTTATTTGCAAGAATTTTTATCATAGCACTATTTCATGGAATATCCATGAAATATGCTTTTATTAAAAATGAAAGTATAAGTCAGGCATGGTAGCATGTGCCTATAGTTCCAGCTACTTGGAAGGCTGAGGTGGAAGTATTACCTGACCCCAGCAGGTTCAGGCTGCGGTGGCCGAGAGTGTGCCATGGTGCTCCAGGCTGGGTGACAGAGTGAAAGACTCCAACTCAAAAAAAAAAAAAAAAAATGAAGGTATAGAAACACACCTACTGATAAAGATGTTCATGATATTTACTATATAAAAAAGTAAATTATAAAACACTATGTATAGTATAAGTCCATTTGTATATTAAAAAACAACATATGTACATATAAACAAAAGTATCTAAAAAGATAAACATTGAAATATTAAGAACAAGGCTAGGCACAGTGGCTCACACCTGTAATCCCAGACTCTGGGAGGCCAAGGTGAGAAGACTGCCTGAGCCCAGGAGTTCCAGACCAGCTTGGGCAACATGACAAGACCTTGTATCCATGATAAATCAAAAAAGTAGCCCAGGAGGTTGAGGCTGCGGTGGCTGTGAGTATGCCACTGCACTCCAGCCTGGGTGACAGAGTGAGACTCCAACTAAAACAAAAAAAAAAAAATTATGGTTAGAATTAGAATTTTTCTTAATGGGAATTGAGGGTTATTTTATTGTTGTTTTAATTTATGCTTGTCTGTATTTCTTATTATATTTTTTAAAGTATGTATTACTTGTATAGTAAAAGCAAGTTTATAATTTTTAAGGAAAAAATTAAAAATTAGGCACATAAATCCCTATAGCTATGTAAAGAAGATATACATCCAACTGGAAGAAAAATGTCAAATGGGAAAATGTGTTTGCATCATATATGACAAAGAATTACAACTGATGCCAGAGTCTTTGCAAGAAAAATAAAACCATTCTGAGTATTTACAACAAAGAGAAGTTAATACAGAGAAATGGTCACACATTTAATGGAAATACTGAGAAGTCCAACAAAGTATGGTGAAACAACTCAGAGATTAACAACTGCAAGAAGCCATTACTAGTCCTGGGAAGCTGATATTACTTGGAGCAGGTTTATCTGGTGGGAACTGGAACACAGTGACCTGCCCAATTGGAAGAGGAGCCAATGAAGAGAAACATCCATTACCTCCAGAGCCATGAAGGAAAAATACTCCGGTTTCTTATTTCCTCTCTCCAGGTGTACCTCCTGGTCAGATACAAGGGGGATTCAGAAAAACCCAGAATTACTTTTTTGGAGGGTGAGCCCCTTGTAGTACAGGCTTCCTCCACTAGGTAATTGTTCTAGCAGAATATTGGCATCAGTGTACCAGCTAGCATTGTGAGAGGTTGCATTCAGCTTCAGTGAATTTTTTTGGAGATTCTTTTCATATGTTTGCCCATTTCATGGTGGGTGATTTACGAGTGCACCTGCCTACACTGAGCTGAGTAAGTAGTGTTGGACCAAAAATGCCATGATCCCAAATGCCCTACCCTCCCTATTCACCCTGTCTCACCCCGAGTGACTGTTTTTTTGTTTCCTTGAATGAAAAAAGTCCTCAGAGGGAAAAAGATTTTGCCAATGTGGAAGAGGTGAAACAAAAAACGACAAAAGCACTAAAAAACATCAAAACTGAAGAGCTCAAAAATTTGTGAGCAGTGGAAAAAGCATCTTGATAGATGTATTGCATCAGACGGAGAGTACTTTGAAGGTGACTGAAGTTTAAATGTGGAAGAATAAATACACAACTTTTTAAAAATAAATTTCAGGCTGGGCACAGTATCTCACGCCTATAATCCCAGCACTTTGAGAGGCCAAGGTGAGAGGACTGCCTGAGCTCACGGGTTCGAGGCCAGCCTGGGCAACTTGGCGAGACCTCATCTCTATAATAAATCAAAAAATTAGCTGGGTATGGTGGCACATGCCTGTAGTTTCAGCTACTTGGAAGGCTGAGGCAGAAGGATCATCTGAACTCAGCAGGTCGAGGCTGCAGTGGCTGTGAGCATGCCACTGCACTCTAGCCTGGGCGACGGAGTGAGACTCCAACTGAAAAAAATAAAAAATAAATAAATTTCGGGGTTTTTGAGGTGTGCCCTCATATAGCTGACACAGGAACCTGAGGGGAAAAAATTTATTTTTCCTAGGTGTCAGACCTCTGCAATACAGAGTAGGGCAGGGAAAGAACAAGGAAAGGATACGACAAAAATGGCCAAGGATCAGCACAGCTGAAGGCCTACAAATAAACAAGAAAAACTAATTCCAGCAGAAAAATAGTCGAAGGACATAAATATGCAATTTACTAAAGGCCACACAAATAAAAGTGTCTGATTAAATTAGCCAATAAATGCAAACAAAAACAATGAAATACAAAGTTTTTAAACTGGGCCAAGATTGATAAAGGAAAATGAGCACTTGGTGGTTTGAATATAAATCCATGTAGATTTTCTAATCTTTTTTTTTTTTTCAGAGACACAGTCTCACTCTGTCACCCAGGTTGGAATGCAGTAACATAATCATAGCTCACTGTAACCTCAACCTCCTGGGCTCAAGTGATCCTTCCGCCTCAGGCTCCCACGTAGCTGGGTCTACAGGCACATGCCACCACACCTGGCTCATTTTTAAATTTTCTATGTAAGGATGGTTTTATATTTATTGACAACAAAGAACTTTTGGACATATTGAATAAAAAATACAGAATATAAGACAGAATATACACTATGAGCTTATTCATATAAATCTGTATCTAATTGAGAGATGTTTAGAATGATTCTCAGCAAATGTTGAATGGTTGCCTCTCAATTATTTTTATTTTTTACTTTGTATTCTTCAACTTTTCTACATGATGATGTATTATGTATTGTTCTTGTCATTACAGAAAATATAAACCTAACTTTATAATGGAAAATGGTGAAAATTTACCTTTACAAAGCAATATGATTACAGTATAAGTATTGTAGCAATATATGACTGAATCTTTCCCCTCCTCTTCCTAGAAATTATGCAAAGCAATAGAGAGATATTGGTGGGGTGGGGGAAAGGGGACCTGGCAGTCCATATTCAGCAAAACTAGAAAAAGTCACTGGAGACTCCAAGACCTGCATAAGGACTACCAAGAGCAGCTAAGATTGGACAGAAACTGCATGGGGAGAGGCATCTTGAGTGTTTAAGGGAACCACCAGCAGCAGAGCCCAGAGAACTCTAGCAAAAATAGACTCTCTGAAGATGAGCAGTTCATGCCAAAGAAAAAAAAATGTCTTGTGTGAAACAGCCAGAGCAGAAGTAGGAATAAAAACAACCAAGGCTGGGTTAGCACTCCAGGGAATACAGTAGAAAGAGAAGGTACAGAGAGCCCAAAGGAATGCCTAGGAAACCAGATGTGGGAAATCTCAGAAAGCAAAGGAAGAGCTCATCCAAAACACAGGGTTTGTTGGCCCTGTGAGCAGTGATTGCTGGTGATGCCAGGGAGTACATAGCTGGGAGCAGAAGCCCCACAGGGCCAGTTTGGAACTGAAAAGCAGGCTGGGCATGGTGGCTCATGCCTCTAATCTCAGGACTTTGAGAAGCCAATGCAGGAGAATAGCTTGAGCCCAGTTCAAGACCAGCCTGGGCAATATAGTGAGACCTCATCTCTACAAAATATCAAAAAACTATCTGCATGTGGTGGTGCACACCTGTAGTCTTAGCTACTCAAGAGACCGAGGCAGAAGGGTTGCTTGAGCCCAAGAGTTGGAGGCTGTAGTAAGCCTTGGTGAAGCCACTACTCTCTAACCTGGGTGACAGAGGGAGACCCTTACTCAAAAAAGGGTGGGGGGCCACGATTACTACTACACAAAAACAAGAAAGAACTGCATTGTATAAGACAGTCCAACCATAGCTGCTGAAAACCTTTGCACTGTGAAGCTTGGAAAACTACTGTGGCCCCTCCTGCCCCTCCTTCTCAGAAAACCCCTGCAAAATTCAACTCATTCAATAATGCAGTAAAGAAAGAGGCCAAGTGTGGTGGCTCACATCCGTAATTCCAGTACTTTGGGAGGCCCAGGTGAGAGGATTTCTGAGCCTAGGAATTTGACACCAGTGTGAGCAACATAACCAGATCCCATCTCTACAAAAAAAATAATAATAATAATTAGCCAGGTGTGATGATGCATGCCTGTAGTCCAAGCTACTCAGGAAGCTAAGGAAGGAGGATTGATTGACCCTAGGAGTTGGAGGCTGCAGTGAGCTATGATCACACCACTGCACTCCCATCTGGGTGATTGAAACACTATCTAAAAGGAGTGGTGGGGGGAGAAGAGAGAGAAAGAGAAAGTAAGCGATAACTTTGTTATGGGCTGAATTGTGTCCCTCCAAAATACATACGTTGATGTTCTAACTAACCCACAGAACCTCAGAATGTGACTGCATTTGGAGATAAGGCCATCAAAGAAGTGATTAAATTAAAATAAGGTCTTCAAAAATGAGTCCTAATTCAATCTGACTGATGTTCATATAACAAGAAAATTTGAGCTGAAATCCCAACATTTTGGGAGGCGAAGGCAGGAGGCTAGCTTGAAGTCAGGAGTTCGAGATCAGCCTGGGCAACATAGCAAGACCTTGTCGAAGGAAAGAAGGAGGAGGAGGAGAAAGAGAAGAGGAGGAGGAGGAAATTTGGACATGGAGAGACCTCAGAAACATGTGAGCACACAGAGCAAAGACCATGTGAGAACACAGTGAGAAGGTGGTCGTCTGCAAGCCAGGAGAGAGAAGCCTTCGAAGAAAGCAAACCTGCCTACACTTGGATCTTGGACTTTCAGCCTCCAGAACTGAGAAAATACATTTCTGTTGTCTAAGGCACCAATCTGTGGTGTTTTGTTCTTCAAATGAATGCAACCTTTGATACACACTTAGTATAAAAATGGTATAAAATAGCAGCAAAAATTACCCATAGACAAAAAATAGATATCAGAAAACCAATAGTCACAAATCTGAGGAAAACTAATTATACATTACTTTGACACTTAAAACGTAATAAATTACCTCCATAAAGGACAAACAAAAATACAAAGGTAGGCATTCAGGGAAGAGCTGATAAAATAAGAGGAGGAGATGAGACAAAACTGACAAAAATCCAGGAAAGAAGTAGAAGGGGAAAAAATAGTCATGAATGAAATAAATATGAAACGAAAAAAGAGCAACTAAAAGTTGACACTATGAAAAATACATTAACCAATATAGAAGATAAAAATGAAAAGGAACACAAGCCGGGCTTGGTGGCTCAACCTGTAATCCCGCGCCTTTGGGAGGCTGAGGTGAGTGGATTGCCTGAGCCCGCGGGTTCGAGACCCGCCTGGGCAGCGAGACCTCATCTCTACAATAAATCAAAAAATTAGCCGGGCATGGTAGCACGTGCCTGTAATTCCGGCTACTCGGAAGGCTGAGGCGGAAGGATCGCCGGAGCCTGGCAGGTCGAGGCTGCGGTGGCCGGGAGCGGCCACTGCACTCCAGTCTGGGCGACAGAGTGAGACTCCAACTCAAAAAAAAAAAAAAAGAAAAGGAACACAATATAAAATAAAGGAAATTAGAAAAAAATAATGCTATAGTAGATAGACAAAACAGATCCAAGATATGCATAACTGAAATTCCCAAAGAAGATAACTAAAACATTAGAACAAAATAAAAACAGTTACAGTAGTATGTGCCTGTAGTCCTAGAGAGGCTGAGATGGAAGATCACTTGAGGCCAGAAGTTCAAGGCCAGCTTAGGCAATATCTATATTTAAAGATGCGAAACACACACACACACACACACACACACACACACACACACACACACACACACACAACCTTAAAGATGTATGCCATTTGGGCAACCAGGAAAACAAATCAAATAAAAAATTAAGCTGATCTCACACTTCTCCACAGATTAATTTAATGCCAGAAAATAATGAATCACGAGTTCAAGACCAATTTGGCAAGACTTCATGTCTACAATAAATAAATTTTTAAAATTAGCTGGGCATGGTGGCACATGCCTGTAGTTCCAGCTACTTGGAAGGCTGAGGTGGAAGGATCACCTGAGCCCCGCAGGTCAAGGCTGCGGTGGCTGTGAGCGTGCCACTGCACTCAGCCTTGGTGACAGAGTGAGACTCCAACTCAAAAAAAAAAAAAAAGAATCAATAGCTACAACAGTGTTTTTAAAAATGAGATCCTTCAACCAGTAGCATCAGTATCACCTGAGAACTTGTTAGAAAGGCCAGTTCTTTTGTCCCACTTTGGGTACGAGGCCCAGTAATCAGTGTTTTAACAAGTCCTTCTGATAATTTGGATTCAGGCTAATGTCATTGAAACATTCATCTACCAGAAAATTAAGAAAATAAAGTATGAGCCCGTGACTTTTTTAGTCAAGCCACGCCATCATTCACACATAAAGGCTACAAACAATAGTTTTGAACATAAAGGAATTTGGGGAATATTTTCCCCATAGGAATATTTTTCCTGAAGAAACTGCTAATGAATAAACTTCTACCAACCAATGGATGGCAAAGGGAACTTCAGCAAAGGGACAAGCAGGAGCATTAAGCTGCAAAACTAAAACTAAACAAACACAGGTATTGGGGAGAAAAAACGGAATATAAATGTTATATACCCTGACAATATAGAAATGATACAGCAGAAAAATTAGGAGGGGAAAAAGTATAGAAGAAGCGAAGTAGGGGAAGGTTTTGCTGTCTCATCTATAATAACTGAGAGTTAAAAGATATTATTTAAAGCATACTTAATAAGCAGTTTAATTAATATTGAGAAAAATAATATTGCTAGCTAAAATCAGATGACAGAGAAAATGAAATGAAAAGATATAGTCTTAAAAACTTGATGATAAAGTAAAAGCATATTTATCAATATAGCTAGAATAAAAATACAAAGCCTTCTAAATACCAGAAAAATGATCTACATACATGTATATGCATACTCGCAAACCAAAGTAAGCAGATAGTACAAAAAGAGACATAACGCAAAAATGTCAAAATTAAGACTAAATATTTGTCATTTTAAGAAATGTAGACAAGATGGCGCCGAAGGCCAAGAAGGAAGCTCCTGGCACACGTCCTGCTCCTGCCCCTCCTAAAGCCGAAGCCAAAGCAAAGGCATTGAAGGCCAAGAAAGCAGTGCTGAAAGGCGTCCACAGCCACAAGAAAAAGAAGATCCGCACGTCACCCACTTTCCGGAGGCCCAAGACTCTGCGGCTCCGGAGGCAGCCCAAATATCCTCGGAAGAGCGCTC
>NW_007257279.1:136787-142989 GCF_000164805.1 Carlito syrichta | reverse complement strand
AGACTCCAACTCAAAAAAAAAAAAAAAGAATCAATAGCTACAACAGTGTTTTTAAAAATGAGATCCTTCAACCAGTAGCATCAGTATCACCTGAGAACTTGTTAGAAAGGCCAGTTCTTTTGTCCCACTTTGGGTACGAGGCCCAGTAATCAGTGTTTTAACAAGTCCTTCTGATAATTTGGATTCAGGCTAATGTCATTGAAACATTCATCTACCAGAAAATTAAGAAAATAAAGTATGAGCCCGTGACTTTTTTAGTCAAGCCACGCCATCATTCACACATAAAGGCTACAAACAATAGTTTTGAACATAAAGGAATTTGGGGAATATTTTCCCCATAGGAATATTTTTCCTGAAGAAACTGCTAATGAATAAACTTCTACCAACCAATGGATGGCAAAGGGAACTTCAGCAAAGGGACAAGCAGGAGCATTAAGCTGCAAAACTAAAACTAAACAAACACAGGTATTGGGGAGAAAAAACGGAATATAAATGTTATATACCCTGACAATATAGAAATGATACAGCAGAAAAATTAGGAGGGGAAAAAGTATAGAAGAAGCGAAGTAGGGGAAGGTTTTGCTGTCTCATCTATAATAACTGAGAGTTAAAAGATATTATTTAAAGCATACTTAATAAGCAGTTTAATTAATATTGAGAAAAATAATATTGCTAGCTAAAATCAGATGACAGAGAAAATGAAATGAAAAGATATAGTCTTAAAAACTTGATGATAAAGTAAAAGCATATTTATCAATATAGCTAGAATAAAAATACAAAGCCTTCTAAATACCAGAAAAATGATCTACATACATGTATATGCATACTCGCAAACCAAAGTAAGCAGATAGTACAAAAAGAGACATAACGCAAAAATGTCAAAATTAAGACTAAATATTTGTCATTTTAAGAAATGTAATGGGCTAAAACTTTAAAAATACAACATTATCATATTAGATCAAAGAGCAAAACCAAGCTCTAGGCTGCATAAACAAGACTCACCTAAAATAAAGCGATTCAGAAAGTTGAAAACAGGATGAGAAAAGATGTGCTAGCCAGGAAAAAATAAAAGGGAGCAGGAATAACAATTTTAATAGCAGATGAAGTGAAATGCAGGCCAAAAAGAACCTGTAAATGAAAAAATATTGCTTAACAGTATAACTGATAATGAAGATAAAGGTTATAAATAGCAATCATATTCATAAAACAGAAATTACATGTGATTTAAGAAGAAATAAACTTTCTTTCACCGTGAGGCTTTTTTTAAAACTAGGACTCAAAATTTACTAAAAAAAAAATTAATACATTTGACTACATATAAATATTTCCCATATGACAAGAAAAAAATTCCATAAAGTTAAAAGATAAATCAGGAAATGAGAAAAAAATTTTTTTGCAGAAGTAATATCCTTAGTACAAGAAGAGCTCCTAACCAGACGTGGTGGCCCATGCCTGTAATCCTAACACTTTGGGAAGCTGAAGCTAGAGGATTGCCTGAGCCCAGGAGTTTGAGACCACCCTGGGCAACAACATAGTGTGACTTCCTCTTTAAAATAAAATTTTTAAAAAGTAGCTGAGCATAGTGTCAAGCGCCTGTGGTCCCAGCTACTTGGAAGGCTGAGGTGGAAGAACTGCCTGAACCCAGCAGGTAGAGGCTATGGTAGCCATGATCTCATGCCACTGCACTCCAGCCTGGATGACAGAATGAGACTCTGACTCAAAAAAAAGAAAAGAAAAGAAAAGGGAAGGAAAGTGGGGAATAAAGCTCCTAGAAGAACACCAGTAATCCATAGAAAAATGAGTGAAGGATATGAAGAGTTAGTTCTCAAAGGGGGAAAAATGACTTTCGAACACAGGAAAAGATCAATTTAATTCACAAGAAATGCAAATTAAAACTATAATGGGTGATTTCTCACTGTCACAGAAAACAGTTACAGTGCGGGTGTGGAGGCTCACACTTGTAATCCCAGCATTGGGAGGCCAAGGCGAAAGGATTGCCTGAGCCCAGTGGTTCAAGACCAGTCCGGGCAACATGATAAGACCTCGTATCCACAGTAAACCAAAAAAGTAGCCAGGTGTGGTGGCGCATGTCTGTAGTTCCAGCTACTTGGAAAGCTGAGGTGGAAAGATTGCCTGAGCCCAGCAGGATGAGGTTGTGGTGGCTGTGAGCGTGCCACTGCTCTCCAGCCTGAGCAACAGAGTGAGACTCCAACTCAAAAAAAAAAAAAGTTACAAATAAATAGGGAAAGTACTGGAATGAAGTCTGTGGTATTGGATTGGAATGGGAAAGTATCCTTATGAAAGGATGGTCTTTTGTATATATGCAGATGGATAGTGTGGTGCATGAGTGTGTGTGTGTGTTCATACAGGTATTTCCTATCTCTCTCCGCAAAGAGGGTCTAGAGGTAATTACAGCCTAGCCGCAATAAGCATATCCAGTACCAAAGTCTTGCTTTCTAAACTCCATTATTCAATAAGAGGAACCAAGGCTCTTTGAAAAAATGGCAGGTTCCAGGGCTGGGACAGAGAAACGACAAGGTAAGATTGGAAATTTGTACTGTGGTGCCAAAAATTAAGTGCTCAGAAAATAATGGGGATGTGTCCAAAACCACTGGAGCCAATTTGAAGGGCTCGGAATTTGAGCATCAAAATAAATCATAATTATAATTTCTTAGGAAAGTCCTTCCTTAGAGGATCATTCCAGTCAACAAATATATATAAAGACTATGAAATAGAAAACCACCATTTGGCAAACTGTTGGGTCTGGGATTTAATTTTACCCAATTTATGAGCTAATAAATTAGCCTATTACTGACTTATGGATGGTAGTCAAAGAAACAGACTCCTGGGTTAGAGACAAAGGACTTTGTTACTTACAGCATAGCAAGAAGCATGAGCATCAGTATATTTTCTTTTTTCTTTTTTTTTTTTTTTTGAGTTGGAGTCTCACTCTGTCGCCCGGACTGGAGTGCAGTGGCCGCTCCCGGCCACCGCAGCCTCGACCTGCTGGGATCCGGCGATCCTTCCGCCTCAGCCTTCCGAGTAGCTGGAATTACAGGCATGCACTACCACACCCGGCTGATTTTTTGATTTATTGTAGAGATGAGGTCTCACTGCCCAGGCGGGTCTCAAACCCGCGGGCTCAGGCAATCCACTCACCTCAGCCTCCCAAAGGCGCGGGATTACAGGCTGAGCCACCCAGCCCGGCTATCAGTATATTTTCATCAGTTCCTTTCGCCCTACAACATCCACAGGGGCAACACAATATGGCCCAGATGGATGCCTCCAGACAGTGGGTTTGGACTATAGCCGAGGAGCACTGAGCTTGAGAAATCTATTGCTTTTATGCCAAGCAGTAGGCAAGGCTGCTCTTTGTCCAGGAAGAGACATTAACTTGACTCTGAAGATTACCAGCTGCATAAACAACCCCGAGAAAAGGCCCAAATAAAGAGCCATCAGGACAGCCTTGCATTCTTGGCACATCCATCCAGGCATGTAAGCACACAAGAGATCCGTGGAGAACAGTCTCTCTCAACACAAATATCATAGTAATAATGGTTTCAGGCAAAAACTATGAATGGATGCCAAAACTGGTGGACATTATTATGATGAAAAACAGGATATTCACACATTTCCCCACAAGACGCCTATTAAATACAAAAAAATGATAACTTTATAGTAGAGAAATCTGGCAAACAAGAACTAAATAATCAACATTAACAGCACCAGTAATGGGATAAACTGACATCATGTGACTCTTCCTAAGAAGGAGACAATACCATTTCTGTGGTATTCTTGCCCAAAATGAATAACCTGCATTTAACCATCAGGAAACATCAAACAACTCCAAATTTACAGACATTTTAAAAAATAACTGACCAGTACTCTTCAAAAACGCCAAGGTCAACTGGGTGCCATGGCTCATACCTGTAATCTCAGCACTTTGGGAGACTAAGGTAGGAGGATTGCTTGAGCCCAGGAGTTCGAGACCAGTCTGAGCAACATAGGAAGACCTCCTCTCTACAAAAAAATTTAAAAATTAGCTGGGCATGGTGGTGGGCACCTATAGTCCTAGCTACTTGGGAGGCCGAGGCAAAAGGATCATCTGAGCCCAGGAGGTCAAGATTGTGGTGAACTGTGATCATGCCACTGCACTCCAGTCTGGGTGACAGTGAAACCTGTACTCAAAGACTCAAAAAAAAAAAAAGCCAAGAGCCAAGGTCATTAAAGACTCTAACAGACTGAGGAACTGTTTCAGCTTGAGGAACATAATTAAATGTTAAATGCAAAGTGTAATTCTGGATATGATCCTGGGTCAGAAATAGGACATTAGTAATATGATTAGCAAAACTTGAATGAAATCTATCGATTGAGGCATCAATGTTAATTTCTTATTTCTCTGAGGTTACATAAGATGTTTATATTTGGGGACTATATGAAGAGTATGGGTATTTTTTGTACTGTTTTTGCAGATTATTTGTACGACTGAATTTATTTCAAAATGAGAAGTTTTTTTATTTGTTTGTTTTGAGTTGGAGTCTCACTTTGTTGCCCAGGCTGGAGCCCAGTGGCACATTCACGGCCACCGCAGCCTCGACCTACAGGCATGTGCCACCACGCCCAGCTAATTTTTTTATTTATTGTAGAGATGCAGTCTTATCATGTTGCCCAGGCTGGTCTCGGACCTGTGGGCTCAGGCAACCCTCTAGCCTCCACCTTCCAAAGTGCTGGGATTACAGGTGTAAGCCACTGCACCCAGCTTCAAAACAAAAGGTTTTAAAAACTCAGGAGTTCATGGATGTAGTGAAGTATGACAGCACCACTGTATTCTAGCCTGTATGACAGAGCCAGACTCCGATTCAGGGAGAAAGGGAAAAAAAGAATTACAAATGCATATGCTTTTTCTTGGTAAAGAGACAAGGTCTCACCACGTTGCCCTGGCTAGAAGTGCACAGCCAATTCACAGATATGAGCATAGCACACTGCGGCCTTGAACTCAGCCACGAGGGATACCCTGTTACCCAAATAGATGGGATTACAGGTGCACACCACCTCACCCAGCTTACAAGTACATATGCTTTTGACCTAGCTTTTCTCTTTTTTATTATTTTTTATTATAAAGATGTGGGGTAAAACTCAGGGTTAAGTATACAAACATTGATTATGCAGATACCCTTGTTGACCTAGCTTTTCTAATACTAGAATATACCCAGTTCTAGCATAACTGTGGGATATTATATGGAGATTGTAATAGCAAAATCCTGGAAACAACTAGTTTCATGGAAGACCGGTTACATAATATGACACTCATTCATTGAATTATGCCACTGTAAAAAACATGAGAAAGCTCACTATACTAACATGAAAAGCTCTTCAAGATACGAGTACATGGGTTAGTGAAGAAAGCAAGGGCATGGCCAGGCTCGGTGGCTCAGCCTATAATCCCAGCACTTTGGAAGTTCGCGGGTTCAAGACCCGCCCGGGCAACTTGGCAAGACCTCATCTCTACAATAAATAAAAAATTAGCCAGACAGAGGTGGTAGCACATGCCTGTAGTTCCGGTTACTTGTAAGGATGAGGCAGAAGGATCGCCAGAGCCCAGCAGGTTGAGGCTGTGGTGGTTGGAAGCGTGCCCTGCCCTCCAGCCTGGGTGACAGAGTGAGACTCCAACTCAAAAAAGAAAAAAAACCAAGCAAGGGCAGAAAAAAGTATATATATTACCTTTTTTTTTAAGTTTTAAAACAAAGTTTATTAGAAAAGAGAGGAAAGAAAGGGCAGGCAAAGTTTCGCACCATTCTTTTTTTTTTTGAGTCGGAGTCTCATTCTTTTTGCCCAGGCTGGAGTGCAGTGGCACACTCACGGCCACCCGTCTCGACCTGCTGGACTCAGGCAATCTTTCCATCTCAACCTTTCAAGTAGCTGGAACTACAAGCCAGTGCCACCACGCCTGGTTTATTTTTTGATTTATTGTGGAGACGAGGTCTCACCAAGTTGCCCAGTCTGGTCTCAAACCCGTGAGTTTAGGTAATCCTCTCGCCTCGGCCTTCCAAAATTCTGGGATTACAGGTTTGAGCCACTGGACCTGGTCACCTTTTTTGTTTGTTTGTTTGTTTTGTTTATTTGTTTGTTTTTTGAGTTGGAGTCTCACTCTGTCGCCTAGACTGGAGTGCAGTGGCCGCTCCCGGCCACCGCAGCCTCCACC
>NW_007257279.1:132371-136723 GCF_000164805.1 Carlito syrichta | reverse complement strand
TTTTTGATTTATTGTAGAGATGAGGTCTCGCTGCCCAGGCAGGTCTCGAACCCGTGGGCTCAGGCAATTCATTCACCTCAGCCTCCCAAAGGCGCAGGATTACACGCTGAGCCACCAAGCCCAGTTCCTTTTTTGTTTTTTAAATGAAGAAAAGGAGATTGGCTGAGCTCAGTGGCTCAGCCTGTAATCCCAGCACTTTGGGAGACCCAGACGAGTGGACTGCTTGAGCCTGCATATTCCAGACCAGCCTGAGGAACATCTCTACAATACATCAAAAATTAATTGGGCATGGTAGCGCGCACCGGTAGCTCCAGCTACTTGGAAGGCTGAGGCAGAAGGATCGCCAGCGTCCAGCAGGTCAATGCTGGGGTGGCCATGAGTGTGCCACTGCACTCCAGCCTGGATGACAGAGTGAGACTCTAACTCAAAAAAAAAAAAAGAAAAAAAGAAAAAGGGGGAGATCATATACAAGGGAGATTTTTTTTTAAAAACCCAGAATTTATTTATTAAAAGATTGTGTATTTATTCTTACATGTTTAAACTTCAATCACCTTCAAATTACTATGTTTGAAGCAATATACTTATCAAGATGATTTTTCCACTACTCAAAACAGTTTTTGAACTCATCAATTTTTTTTTTTTGAGTTGGAGTCTCACTCTGTCGTCCAGACTGGAGTGCAATGGCCACTCCCGGCCACCGCAGACACGACCTGCTGGGCTCCAGCCATCCTTCTGCCTCAGCCTTCCAAGGAGCCGGAATTACAGGCATGCTGATTTTTGATTTATTGTAGAGATGAGGTCTCGCCAAGTTGCCCAGGCAGGTCTCAAACCCGTGGGCTCAGGCAATCCACTCACCTCAGCCTCCCAAAGGTGCAGGATTACAGGCTGAGCCACCGAGCCCGGCTTGAACTCATCAATTTCAATGCCTTTTAGTGCTTTTGCCATTTTTTGGTTTCACTTCTACAAGGGCAAAGCATTTCCCTTTGAGGACTTTTTTTTATCTGGGGAAACAAACAAAAAAGCCGCTTGGAGCGAGATCAGGTGAATAGGGAGAGTTGGGCACAGGAGTCAGGCTGTTTTGGGTCCAAAACTGCTGAACACTCAGTGCGGTATGGGTAGGTTGTTCGTGTAAACCGCCCATCATGAGATGGGCAAACACGTTGACATCATCTCCAAAAAAATCCACTATAGCTAAATGCGGCCTCTCACAACACAACAGTGTAGCTAGTACACTGATGCTGACAGGTGCGATGAGTTCCTAGAACGCTTACCTAGTGGTAGAAGCCGTATGTACTACACGGGATCTGCCCTCCAAAAAGAATTCCTATTTTCGGGGAGGGGTCCCCCCATACATATATATATTCACACACACACTCACACACACACACACACACACACACACACGGGAGAAGGAGATTTAAGGAACTGGCTCATGTGATTGATTTATGGAGGCATAATATGTACAAAATCTGCTAAGTAAGCAGGCAGGCTGAAGACCTAGGAAAGAGTTGCAGTTTAAGTCCAAAGGCAGTCTGTTAGCAGAATTCTTCTTGATAATAGTGACGTCTTTGTTCCACTATGGACTTCAACTGATTAGATGAGGACCACCCACATTATGAAAAGTAATGCTTTAATCCAAGCCCACTGATTTAAATATTCATTTCATCCAAAACACCCTCACAGAAACAAATAATCGCACAGGTAACCCTGCAAAGTTGACACATAAAACTAACTATCACCAGGTTGTTATCTCTGGGTGGTAAGATTAGTAATTTTTTTTTTTTTTAGAAAGCAGGATTTATTGAAAGGACAGTAAAGCTCTCACAGTGGGAGGGGACTCAAAGGGATTGCCCTAGTAACTTAATACTTACTTGTTTTTGTTTTTTTTCTATGATGACGATGTGTTATTTTGGTAATAAAAAATAAAATTTAATTTAAAAAAAATTTGCTTTAGAAGGTCTTCCTTAGCGGCCTGGCACTGAGAATATTCCTCCATGATAGCTCTTTACTACACTGTGTATATTGTGTGTTGTATGTATGTCTCTTAAATAGATTGGGAAGGCTGAAGGCAAGGACTTTCTCTTTTCCTGTGTATATGTTTACCCCAAGCAACTACCCTGACACAAAATAGACCCTCAGGGAGTGAATAATCAATACAACATTACCCAAATCCTCCTCCCTACTCCAAACCTGCACCACTTCTGGGAATGCCTTGGCCTCACCAGACTCTTAGAGTACAAATGGTAACCACGCAGCACATGTTTTGAAATTCTGTCAATTTTGAGAAATGCCTCTAGTCCCAGCCTTCTGCTATCTCTACTACCCTGCTTTAATTTGGGATATCCCACCTATTAAAACATGTGTTTTATTTTTAAACGTAACACATGGTTATAGTATTTTTTAAAAGCAACCTGTGATTAAAAAATACCAACAGACTGTTAAAACTAGATAATTATATCATTCATCTGGAAAGAAAAACAAACATGTAAAAATAGTCAGAAAAATTCTGAAAAAGACTGAAGAAGAGGCCTAGTCCTACCAAATTCTGAAACATGTTGTAAAACTATAGTAAACAAAACAATATGGTGTTGGTACTTGAATAGCTAGAGCTGTGGAGCAGAACACAGTCCACAGAAAATCCAGAATCATACGGGGAATGTAACATATGCTAATGACTGCATTACATATTAACTGTGGAAAACATGGTTAGCCTGAAAAAAAAAAAACACTGCATTCTGCATGGGTTTTTCCTCAACATCAACAATCAGTCCTCCAAATCTTAGACACCAACTCTGATTCTCCAACACCAACCAGGCGCCCAACGATTAAGTTCTATTTTGACACTATTTGGAGTTAGAGGCCAGAGGGCTCAGCCCCCCAAGGCTGCTCCTACTCCGGACACCAGTTGCAAGCCCCAGTTCCCCAGGCCCTTTGGACTTCAGTCCCACTTGGATGCAGGTTCCAGGGTCCCCAAAACCCTTCCTGTGTTGATCATTTTGAGGATGACTCACAGAACACAAGAAATCACTTTACTTACACTGAACAATGTTTTAAAGAGGCTATAACTCCTGAACACCCAAATAGAAGACATGGGCTAGAGTGGGGCAGGTTATACAGGACTTCCATGCTCTCTCTGGGTATCCACTGAGCACAACAAAGTGCTCACTAACCTTCCAAACCTTACTGTCCAAGATTTTTTTTTTTTTTTTTGGAGTCAGGGTCTCTCTCTCTCTCTGTCACTCACCCAGACAGGAGTGCGGCAGCACCATCAGGGCTCACTGCAGCCTCAACCTCCTGGGCTCCTCGACCTCCTGAAGTCCGAGCAGCTGGGACTCCAGGCACGTGCCCCCACGTCCAGCTAATTTTTTATTTTTATAGAGGCGAAGTCTCGCTATTCTGCTCAGCCTGGTCTCGAACATCCTGGGCTCGAGCGATCCTCCCACCCTGGCCTCCCGGAGACCCTGTGCCCAGCTTATCGTCTATTTCAAATAAAATACCACACATGACGGAATACCTGTTATTTCGGAGGAGACTGGATACGAGAAACAACCGGGGAGCTCTTTGGCAATGTATCTTTTTAAAGCAGTCCTCTCAAAAGATGGACACCACGACTCAACCGAGGTTGAGTTTCCTTTCTTTTTGTTTGTTTTTTTTTGAGTCAGTCTCATTGTGTCGCCCAGGCTGGAGGGCAGGGGCACGCTCACGGCCTCGGCCTGCTGGGCTCAGGCGATCCTTCCACCTCAGCCTCCCTAGCTGGAACCACAGGCACGCGCCACCATGCCCGGCTAATTTTTTCTGGATGTATCGCAGAGAGGCGGGCTCGCCAAGCTGCCCAGGCTGGTCTCGAACCCGTGGGTTCAGGCAATCCTCTCGCCTCGGGCTCCCCCAGTGCCGGGATTATAGGCGCGAGGCACCGCGCCCGGCCCAAGGTTGAGTTTTCAGATCCGCCACGGTGGCCCAAGGCCCCAGAAACATCCCGAGTCCTCGAGAAGGCCCGATTCGTCCTCCCCTCCCCTCCCCTCGCACCATTCCCGTAGCTTTCCAAAGGCACCTAGCACTTTCCCCCTGGCAGCGCGTCTCCTCATCTTTCCCAGGCCTTGACCCCCCTTCTGAGCCCGGGCAAGAGTCCCCGTCTGACTCGCCCCGTGTCCCCACAGCACCCAGAACACGGTCAAGCACTGAGTTCAGAAAACTCGAGCGAAAGCGGCAAAGGCCGCGAGAGGAGGGAACGAGGCTCAAGCCGCGCGGCCGGCGGAGGGAGGAAGCCCGCCCCGCGCGCCGCGGCCTACATTCCGGGCCCACCGGCCCCGCCTCGCGCGCCGAAGGCCGCACGCCCCGCCCCGCCCCGCCGG
>NW_007257279.1:111913-132309 GCF_000164805.1 Carlito syrichta | reverse complement strand
GGACCCGAGCAGGCCGCGCCGCCGGAACTCTAAAGCTCAGGGCCCAGTGGGGACAGGTTCCTCCCGGGCGCCACGGCGCCGCGGCGCGAGGGGCGGGGCCGTCGGCAGCCAATGAGCGGGCGCCCGCCCACCCGCGGCCCAGTGGCGGCGGCGCGCGGGCACGCTGGGGGCGGGCCGAGCGCGCCCGACTTTTCCAGAAGACCCGGAGAGCGCCTCGCGGCCACGCCGAGCCGGCTCCGCGCCGCGTCTCCTCCTCTTTCTCTGCCGGAGCAGCCATGGCGGCGGTGAAGACGCTGAACCCCAAGGCCGAGGTGGCCCGAGCCCAGGCAGCGCTGGCGGTCAACATCAGCGCCGCACGGGGGCTGCAGGACGTGCTGAGGACCAACCTGGGGCCTAAGGGCACCATGAAGATGTAAGGCGGGGCTAGGGGGTGGGGGGGTTGCCGGGCGGGCCCAGGGCCGCGCTCCGGAGCCTGCCGCCCCCGGACCTCCGCGCGCGCCCCTGTGGCGTTCTTCCTCGCATCCCCCCGGGTGGGTCCCCGGTCCCGAGTCTCGCGCGGAGCCCCTCTGCCCGCCGACCACTTCCTCTCGCGTCGACGCCGTCTCCGTGGAGGACAAAGCTGCCCTCGTGGGCGGCGCTCCCCGCCCTCGGGGACTCCCGGCCACGCCGAGGATTCCGGAGTTGGGGGGTGGGGAGGGCGTCTCGGCACCGGTCCGCCCCCCGGGAGGAGGTAGCCGACCCCGTGACCCTGGCTGTCTAGGATCTGGAAAGAGCCCGGTTTTTATGGGACTCTTAATTCGGTTTTCGTTGGAAAAGTCACGCTCATTCATTTCTGCCCATTGAACAGGCTTGTTTCTGGTGCGGGAGACATCAAGCTCACGAAAGACGGCAATGTGCTGCTTCATGAAATGGTGAGATGCTAGCTCGGAAGGGACCCACGTGTCGTAGTGTATTTGATTTGTAGAAATGTTTTTAGTGTTCTCAAGGTAGGAGAAAGTTATATTCTTCGTGTCTTAGTAGGTAGTCGATCAGAAAAGGAATGTGATCACTGACGGTACAATACATTGAGAAGCCTGGAGTGTGAGAGGCCTGCGTGTAAGCCCCTGCTCTTTTGCCATTCACAGTCTGGGCTAAAGGATGTAATAGTATGTTAAAGCTAGTTGTAAGACAGTTTTTAAAAACTGAGGGCGATTGACACAATCACGTGGGCAAAATGCAGCAGCAGAGCGATGGTTTTTCTCTTTTTCAAACAGTGAATTATCTGTTACAACTCACTTGCAGCTGGAGGGTAGATAAAATCCCTTGGTGTCAACATTTTTAAAATCCCAGGGATCAAGAACATGAGATTATGGAGGGGAACATCTCGTTTGCTTATCCCTAAATTTCCAAAACCTAGCAGTTCAAATCCAGGAAAAGGAAATGACTTGACTCTGATTTGAGTTCTGAATAAAATTTAGGGTTTTGATAGTGGTATACCATGCCATCAACATCCAGGTATTCATAAATATGTTCTGTAAAGACTAGCTAACCTAGGTGTAGTTTTTGCTTGTAGTAGGCTAAGTGGTGGCCTGTGCTAGTAGAGAACAAGTGGAGCCATAGTTAATTGATGTCAGAAAAGCCGTATCTGTGTGGCTTTTTAATTTTATTTGGCTTTTATTATAAAATAAAATACAGAGATGCACATTAAGCATTTGCAGTTTGACAATTAATTATGAAGTGAACACATGCAGCCACTACCTTAGCTAAGAAATAAATCATTGCCATCATCTCAGAAGTCCCCACCCCCTTAGGCCTCTCTTCAATCTCCTGAGGTCTATTTTTCAGTTTTTTTCTTTGAAAATTTCACACCTGCAAAAAAGTTGGGAAAGTAGAATAGTCGTATGCCTTTTACCTGAATTCATCAATTATTTACATGTTGCTTATTTCATTTCTATTGTCCCCGTGAATTACTTGAAGGTGAGTTGCAGACGTGCCATTTTACCTCTGAATTACTCTTCGTGAGCTAGAACATTTATTCTTCCACATTGTCACAGTGTCATGATCATACTTAATAACATTGATGACATTATACAGTCCATACACAATTGTCCCTTCAAGTGTTCTTTATTCTAGCTGTTTGCTGCTATTTCCCCATGTCCAGTAGAAAAATGTTCATAATCTGACATTAGCCTGTTATAATATGACACTGAGACCTAAACGGTATCACCTGCATAGTTTTTTTCCAAAAATATTTGACATTGGCAGTTTAGGTAATGAGAGAGTCTATAGACTGGCCTAGAATCTGAAAAATTGTCAGTGACCCCGAAGAGGACAAAAAGGCTGAGATAGTGTTCTAGATTAAAGAAGAATAAAGAGACAAAAACCAAATGCACTGTGGGAGCCTTGTTTGGATCTTTTGTAGTTAAGACTCTGGGGCGACCTTGGAGACATGGTGAATATCCTGTTCTTTTAAAACCTTTCCACACAGGGATTTAGCATCCACGATGACGTATGCTAAGAAGACTGTTTTTCCTTTTTAATTATTTGGTCAGTGCCAAGTAATATTGGAGGCTGCTGGGCTTTCATTTTAGAAGGTACCTGACTTATTCTCACAAGAGCCCTGCACTTGTCATAAAGGGGCATGGGTGTAAAATTGCATGTTACTGTTGACTTGTTAGCTCTGTCATCTTAAGTGGACCTTAATTCAGCATCATGCTTCCTTATCTGTAAAGTGGAGATAATCTGGGGTGTACATTTACACACAAAAATGTTTCAGTCATTATAACTGTATGTGTAAAGTAGCTAACTGTGACTTTTTTTAATCAAAGTATTAATGTTGCCAAACATTTGGGCAGTATTTTCAAGTAGATATCACTTAAAGAGGTACTTCATGCATTTTGTTTGTGGTATATTTGGACTGCTTCATTTCAGGTTTTTTAAAGTGATTCATTCTTTTTCTGCTTTCAGCAAATTCAGCACCCAACAGCCTCCTTAATAGCAAAAGTAGCAACAGCCCAGGATGACATAACTGGTGATGGTACTACTTCCAATGTCCTAATCATTGGAGAGCTACTGAAACAGGCGGATCTCTACATTTCTGAAGTATACATAGCTCTTTTGTTTTTGTGGCATTTTATTATGTATAGAAAGTGTCTGATAATCATTTATACAAATGTGTTAATAGCTGATGCCATACAGTAGAGTCGGAGCTTAAGTCTGGGTACCTGGGTATTTATCCTGGTGTGACAAAAATTATTTGGGATTTTGGACAGGTTATGGAACTTTCTTTGGTCTTTAAAAAAAAATCTTTTTTAACAAGCTGCATTGCATATATGATTTATATCTGTCTCTATAACATAGATTAAAAATTTAGATCTAAAAATGGAATGTTTGGTGCTGGGCATAATTTATTTATTGGAAAGAAGCCACCAAAAGCTTACATTTAAGTGAGAATTCCACAACTTTTTAGCCCCAAATACCAAACCTCAATGAGTACTAATCCACTGTCAGAAAGAATTTCCTGGGAAAAGAAAGCAAACACTTATTCTTTGTTGAATATTTTTATTAGTAAATTATGTGAATTAGTTTCAGATTATCTATAGAAAAAATAAATTCCTACTGCCTACAAATCGTTAGGATACAGTTTTGGGGTTTGACATTATTGCTGGTGATTTGCACAGTGAACACCCAAGTGTGCTTTATAGTTCCCTTGGCTTTGACCCTGTGCTAGAGCAATACCTGTTCTTCTCCTCTGCATTGAAAGGAGTATTTATCCTTTTAAGTGTATTCAGAAAGCCAGTACATTATATCACCTTAATTGTATAAAAAGTGTGAATGATCCAGAATATCCTTCAAAATTATCTGAACTTTATCATGAAATATAGCTGCACATAATTGAAGATACAAATGTAATTGTGAGTTTATGATAGGGTCTTCATCCCAGAATAATCACTGAGGGATTTGAAGCTGCAAAGGAAAAGGCCCTTCAGTTTTTGGAACAAGTCAAAGTAAGCAAAGAGATGGACAGAGAAACACTTATAGATGTGGCCAGAACATCACTTCGTACTAAAGTTCATGCTGAACTTGCAGATGTCTTAACTGAGGTATGATAATTTTCATATGTGTCTGGTATAAAACATCTATGTAGAAAATTCCTGATAGTAGAAATATAAGTATACTTAGCAGTTCCAGTCATAATAATCATAATCATATCTAACCATAATCGTATCTAGGTCTTTACAATATCATACTGTGTAAAATAAGTAGGTTTGTTTTTATGGCGGTGATACCTAATCTTTGTCTCCAAAAAGTAAAATGAGGGAATTCAAATAATGGTATACCTGACCCAGTTGTAAAAGTATAATTGGAGCTTTCATTAAAAGTTTTCTAAAATGGAGATTTTGTTATTAGAAGGTACCCAGTTATCAGTATTTTTAATAAAACAGCAGTGAGGTAGTATTAGACTTCTGAAAAAAAAGCGACTGAAGTGCTTTGACCTCTGCAAATTGAATGTATTTAATGGTTAATCTCCTATTGCAGGCTGTAGTGGACTCTATTTTGGCCATTAAAAAACAAGATGAACCTATTGACCTCTTCATGGTTGAGATCATGGAAATGAAACATAAATCTGAAACTGATACAAGGTAGGTAGTAGAATAGTATGAACTAATAAAGTGTGTTTATAAATGCTTCATAGCTTTGTGTAATACATATTTTTGGTAGTTTTTTATGTAAGTATTCATATGTGTATTTTTCTGTGATGTTATGATTACACATACTGGTTTTTGTTCACGGTCCCTGGTTCAAAACTCTTATATATGGCCCATTACAGTCTTTTATTACAACGTTGGAAACAGAATGTCTCTGATCTCCTGCCCCCCTTTTTCCTGCCTTAAGGCAGGACTCTAGTCTTCCTCTGCCTTCTGATTGTGGGCTTTAGGACCTTCCCCAGAGAGGGTACTGCCCCATACTTGTGGGGAAGGAATGCTGACATCATGAAGCTTCCATCAAAGACCAAGAGGATTGGGTTCAGAGGGCTTCCAGAGAGCTGGACGTGTGAAGGCTCCTGGAGGGTGGTGTCCAGGGAGGGCATGGAAATTGCACACTCCTCCTTCAGTGCTTTGTCCTACGAATCTCTTCACCTATATCCTTTGCGATAAACCAGCAAATATTCTTTATAGTGAAAAACTAAATGTGTTTCTCTGAGTTACATGAACTGCTCCAGCAAGTTAAACCCATAGAAAGGGGGTTGTGGGTACCCCAACTTGAAACTGGTCAGTCAGAAGTTCCAGTGGCCCAGACTTGTGACTGGTGTGGGGAGCAGGGGCTGTCTTGTGGACGGAGCCCTCACCCTGTGGGATCTCATTCTTCATCCATGTAGTGTCCGAGTTGACTAGGAAGATACCTAGCTAGTGTCTGCTGCTTGGTGTGGAGAGGAACCCTTGCATTTGGTCACAGAAGTCTTCTGTTTTGTTTGTTGTGGTGTGAGAACAGGAAAGACATGATTAGAGAGTTGTTCCATAAAGCATCCAATGATATAAATTGAATACATTGCTAAGTGAGTATTATATTTACCCTTAACAATATTTTCTCTTAAAATAGGGTTTGAATGTTACACTATATTCATAGTCAGAATGATTCTGAAAAAATACATTAGTCATTCAGTATTTATTCAACTGCTGGATACAAAGCATAATGGGTGGTTGCTGAAAATTTTTTAAAAAATTGTTTTCAAACCTATTTAGAAAACTTATTTTTAAAGGGGGTGATCACATTTGATAGCCTACCAGTTGAGACTGTCTCTAGAATTTTCTGCACAAGATGGGGTTGTTACTTTTATTTGAATGGTTTGTCATCTCCTGTAATAATTCTTTTCACAGTTTACCTGCCTAGGTTTCACCCAAAAGTCTTCTTCAAGTAATAAAGCTGACTGTGTGAAAACTAGCAATGCAGTCTCAATTCAGTGTTGATTTTGTTAATATTTAATTGTACCCTCATTTGGAAATCCTTAGCAATATAATGTTTTGTATGTTTTAACAGCTTAATCAGAGGGCTTGTTTTGGACCATGGAGCACGGCATCCGGATATGAAGAAAAGAGTGGAAGATGCATATATCCTCACATGCAATGTGTCATTAGAGTATGAAAAAACGTGAGTTTATGGCCCATAACAATGGGATACAGGAATGGAGGAGCTTTTTACTTTGGGCAAGTCACTTTTTTGTGAAACTCGGTTTCCCATTGTAGGAACAGTGCCTCGGTTTGGTTTGGGAGATTTATTGGAAACAACCTCTGAAAATGTACAAGGGGCAGGATTGGAGCTCAGTGTTTTATTTGAAATCTTAAGGCTAATCCAGTTTTAGAGCTATCTTTTAAAAATTAACATTTTTTTCTTTGTAACTTTTTTTTGATAGAGAGGTGAATTCTGGCTTTTTTTACAAGAGTGCGGAAGAGAGGGAAAAACTAGTAAAAGCTGAAAGAAAATTCATTGAAGATAGAGTTAAAAAAATAATAGAACTGAAAAAGAAAGTCTGTGGTGATTCAGATAAAGGATTTGTTGTTATTAATCAAAAGGTAAGAATGAAAATTTTATTTTTAAACTAAGTGATACGTATCATCCTTTTATTTTAAAGGTAAAAGATGTTGAAACTAATTTTCATTTTTATTATAGGGAATTGACCCCTTTTCCTTAGATGCTCTTGCAAAAGAAGGCATAGTAGCTCTGCGCAGAGCTAAAAGGAGAAATATGGAGAGGTATGTATAGCAGATTTATCTGAGTAATATGACTTATTTTGCAAGTGAATTGGGATTATTCCACTTCCCCTTTATTTTATTTGTGGATTTTTCTTCCCCTAGAGTCTGCCTATGCTCGACCTCTCACCCAGGCTAGAGTGCAGTGGCATAATCATAGCTTATTGCTGCCTCAAACTCCTGGACTCAAGCAGTCCTCCCACTTCAGCCTGAGTAGCTGGGACTACAGGTGTGTGCTGCCAAGCCCAGCCAATTTTTTATGCTTTGTTGAGATGAGGTCTTGCTATGTTGTCCAGGCTAGTCTCGAACTCCTGGCCTCATCTCGGCCTCCCAAAATGCTGGGATTGCAGATGCGAGCTGCCATTCCTGGAAGTGTATAATTCAGTGATCTTAACTACATTCACGTTATTGTGCAGCCATCACTAATATCTATCTCCAGAATTTTTTAATCATCCCAAGCTGAAACTCTGTACCCATTAAACAGTCACTCTCCATTTTTCTCTCCCCCCAGCCCTTTGTAAACACTGTTTTAACTTTTTTGTCTCTGAATTTGGTATTCCACATAAGTAGAATTATACGATTATTTGTTCTTTTGTGTCTGGCTTACTTCACTTAGCATAGTGTTTTCAATGTTTATGTAACATTCCTTTTTTTTTTTTTGAGTTGGAGTCTCACTCTGTCGCCCAGACTGGAGTGCAGTGGCCGCTCCTGGCCACCGCAGCCTCAACCTGCTGGGCTCCGGCGATCCTTCCGCCTCAGCCTTTTCAAGTAGCCGGAATTACAGGCATGCGCTACCACGCCTGGCTGATTTTTTGATTTATTGTAGAGATGAGGTCTCGCTGCCCAGGCGGGTCTCGAACCCGCGGGCTCAGGCAATCCACTCACCTCAGCTTCCCAAAGGCGCAGGATTACAGGCTGAGCCACCAAGCCCGGCTAACATTCCATTTGTAAAGTTGAATAATACTCCATTGTATGTAGGCACCACATTCAGTTTATCTGTTGATGGACATTTGGGTTGTTTCTGCCTTCTGACTATTGTGAATAATGCTGCTATGAACATTAGTATATACTTGCTTTATTGTTAAATCATGGCAGTAGACAATATCTAGCACTACAGTGTGTGCATATTGTAGTCCCAGCTACCGGGGAGGCTGAGGTAAAGGGGATTGCTTGAGCCCATGAATCTAAGACCAGCCTGGGCAATATAAGGAGACCTCATCTCAAAAAAAAAACAGACAAAAATCAAGTTTTGGAGAAATCCTTTCTCCCAAGAGCTCACCACAGTAATGAACTCTTGACTATCTTTAGATTTCATTTGTTGACTGGGAGAGTGGTTTAAATGGAGGGTTAGGAGAAAAGACTAGTTTTCAGCTGGTTGGTTCCAAATGGAAAGGATTAGGTTAAAGTACATTTTACAATATAATTTGAGTGTGTAATTCTGAAAAATTACTTACTAAAACTTAGTAGTCTTCTCTTTGAGCATAACTGGTAACATTGTTTATATATCTTCCTTAAAACTAATATTTCAGGTTGACTCTTGCTTGTGGTGGGGTAGCTCTAAATTCTTTTGATGACTTGAATCCTGACTGCTTGGGACATGCAGGACTTGTCTATGAATATACATTGGTAAGTGTATTTTCTTCCTCCTGAAGGTAACAGTTCTTTTTTAGTTCATGGATTCTTTGGTGGAAAAACTAATTGAAATTCGGGATCAGGTTTTTCTTTGTTTACATTTTGATGGTTTACATATAGTAATGACAAGCCATTGATGGGGAAAACTATATTCTTTTGTATGTGATTTTTCAAAAAGAAATAGTTTTGCTTTATGTGATCAATGTTGTTCCCTATTATGCTGCTTGTTCCTTCCATAAGCCCCCTTTTCTTCACTTTTTGCACAACCAAATCCTGTTTTTTAAAATAATATTTCTTCTACACATAGGGAGAAGAGAAGTTCACCTTTATTGAGAAATGTAACAATCCTCGTTCTGTCACATTATTGGTCAAAGGACCAAATAAGCACACACTCACTCAAATCAAAGATGCAATAAGAGATGGCTTGAGGGCTGTCAAAAATGCTGTTGATGATGGTAAGATGCCCATCATATTTAAATTGTATTCTGTTGGTATGAAAGGCATGGCAGAATACTGTGTTCTTTCATCAGTAGTTTACACAGCCAGACACCATGCAAAAGTAGTCTTCCCTTTAAAATGACTGGTGGTATGCTAAGTTTTTCCAGAGCATATCATTACTAAAGGCGATTACAAACAAATGAACTAATACTGATAGCTTGAAAGAGCTACCAGTTGCAAGTTAAACTGGAAATGTATTGGCAGTTTATTGTTGTGTCATTCTGTTGTCAGATGATAGTTGCTTTCAAATGCAGTATTTAAATTGTCAAAGTAAGCTTGCAAGACCTGAATGACTTTCGTATGTATGTTTGTTTTCTTATAGTTGGTTCTACAGTGGATTTTTTTTTTTGGTCGCTTAGCATTTCTGTTCTTTCCCTCTGCAACAGGCTGTGTGGTTCCAGGGGCTGGTGCAGTGGAAGTGGCGATGGCAGAAGCCCTGAGGAAGTATAAACCCAGTGTAAAGGGCAGGGCCCAACTCGGAGTCCAGGCGTTTGCTGACGCGTTGCTCATTATCCCCAAGGTTTGAGCATTTAACGGTTTTCTCAGCTACAACAAAATGGTTCAGCTCGATCAACTTTTTTTGACAGTGTAGGTTTTTCTTATTATGTGAATTTTGGATCAGCAAATTTGATCATTTTGTTTCCTGACTCTAAAACAGGTATTCCTCATCATCTAAATATATTTTGTTCCTTTGGGAGGCCTGAGTAGCTGAAGTTTCAAATGGCAAGAGATAAGAAAAGTTTCAGTAACGGTTATACTTTAGTTCAAACTTGCTTTTTGTTTTAGTTAAACTGATGAACATCATTTTTTTCTATTGTATGCACATTTGGAGATGTAGTTTATGATCAGTGAACTGCTGGACTTGGGGGTAAATTAGTGAGTTGTTCAGTAACTTGTGTCTGGTTATTCTCTGAAGGGCTCATAATGTTCTGTCTTCATTCGGTAAGGATTTATTTAAATTAGAAGTGCTGTTCATTTATTGTATACTTAACTATCTTAGTTTCTGTCTTCTCAGTAATTAAATTTGTTTACTTTAGGTTCTTGCTCAGAACTCTGGTTTTGACCTTCAGGAAACATTAGTTAAAATTCAAGCAGAACATTCAGAATCAGGTCAACTTGTGGGTGTGGACTTGAACACAGGTAAGAGAAGGATGAAACTATTTTCTAAAGAGAATTAGATAATACGCATGAGGTAAAGCTATGAAAGATAAAAAGTAAGAGCAGAATAATCTTTTGTTGCTTTGCAGTTTGACACCAGTACTATCAGGGAACACTGAATTTTAAAGTGAATTAAAATACAATATAAAAATGGAATGGCTAGATACAGTAATTAAGGGAATGGAGTAGACTTGCATACTTTCAGAGTACAGATTTGTTGGAGATGTTGAGTGGTGATAGATGGTTCAGGTTAATTTTGAAGAATTTTCATATACATTTGCCTTATACAGTTCTTTAAATCGGGAACTTGGGTAAGAAAAAAATATTTTCAGTGATTATATTCATGGGTATGGAAAAGCTGTAAGACAGCAAATAGTGCCAGAAAAGCGAACTGAGAAATCTAATGAAATGATTGTAGCCCCTGTCCTAGATAGCTGTTACAACACAAATTATAAAATTACAAAAAAGTAGAAGACAGATATATCTGTGCAATATGTGCAAGACCTATTGTGTCAGCATTGTTAATTTAATAGAAAAGTTTTCTGGAATGAGGGAAATGATAAGCCCATTTGAACCAGATTATAGTTCAAGTGCTGTACTTTAGTATGGATAAACAGAGATATATCCAGAAGAACAGAGAAATGTTCAAACGTTTGGTAACCAAAGAGTACCAGATCACACTTGAAGTTTTCTACGTGGGAGTCAGCCAGTCATCAAAGATTTTGTGCACAGGATTGATGACTTGGAGTGGAAAACTGGACTAATAGAGAAGCTTTGAATTCTCATAGTTAATACTGGAGGAAATGAGTAATCGGTAATAAGCAAAGCAGCACATCAAAATACTGTTCTTAAAGACAGATCTAATCTTATGACCTACTCTTAATTTAAGAAGACTTGGTTCCTTTTCAGGTGAGCCAATGGTAGCAGCAGAAGTAGGCGTATGGGATAACTATTGTGTAAAGAAACAGCTTCTTCACTCTTGGTAAGCTTGGGAAAACCAAAACTAAAAGTAACCTTTAGGGAATCATACTCTTCATTTGGAATGTTCTGTGTTACTTGCTCTTTTTCCCATAAATAATGTGATCAATTGGAAGTATAGAAGCGTAATTGTTCCTTTATGTGAATAGGGGAAAGGAGAAATTTGATTGGATGTAATATACTGGGTATAATTATATTGGATGTACAGCTTAGTTGGAAATGGGAAGTTGAGTTAAATTAAAGTTTAAATCATCTGAACCATGTAATTTTCCTCCTTTCAGCACTGTGATTGCCACCAACATTCTCTTGGTTGATGAGATCATGCGTGCTGGAATGTCTTCTCTGAAAGGCTGAATTGAAGCTTCCCTTGTATCTGACTCTCGAAGACTCTACACAGTGATCCTGAGGAATACAGTTGTGGAATTTTCGTCCAAGCTGCAAATGATTTTCAAAGGAATTTTCGTGTCCTATATGAAAAAAAGGAGAGAACAATAATGGCACCTATTCAAATTCTGAAGTTCTGAAATTATAATTACAGTATTTTTTTAATTGCACTGAAGTAGACATACATAAGCAGGACCTTTTTACCCAGTGAACAGGATGTTTTGCTTAGCTGCAGTGACATAAGTACTTATGTGTTAGATAAGCATATGTTATCTACCTTGTTATTAAATATTCCTTGGAAAACAAATTTTAATCGTTTAATAATTTTTTGTAGAGATAAGGGTCTTGCTGTGTTGCCCAGGCTGGTCTTGAACTCCTGGGCTGGGCAAGCTCAAGCAATCTTCCCACCTTAACCTCCAGTAGCACTGGGATTATAGGTGTAAGTCACTGCACCTGACCTAAGAATTTCTAATGTGGATATATTTTAAATGAGCTAAAGATGCCCTATTAAGCATTTAAGCTTAAAGTGTTTATGCCCATATAAAATCACTTAAGTAATTTAAGATTTTGAAGGTGTCCCTGTTTCCCTAGTATAAATTTCTATGAGTAAGAGTTCTTGGATCAGTTGGGCTTCTCAAATTTTTGAAATAGCTTTGCTAAAATGCTCCCCCAGAAAAATTGTAGAGGCTAGGAAGAGGGGCAAAGGAGTTGGGAGCTCTGCAAGTATAAAGTGGCAAAAATAGAAGAGGATGGGTAAAAAGGTGGCTGAAAGGCTAAGGGCTAGGGTTATTGGGTGAAATACGAGATTTTTAGACTAGTCATATTTTAAAGCTTCTGAACTTCTTGCTTATGCAAAATACCCATTCCGAACACTCTGGTGTCATTTTCTCACTTAAATTGCTGTTCTCTCTTACGTGTTTCCATGAGATTGTTCTACAGTAGGTGTATCTGCAGTCCTTGAAGGCAAAGTTGTGTGTTACTGAGCTCTGTATTTTGAGGGCTTAGCAGTTGCCTACAGTGAGTGTACAATAAATGTTAAGTGGAAACCTCTTCTCTGGTCTTGCGATGGTACAACAAAAGCGATGTCAATACAAATAGAAATGTATCTGTCTGAAAATGCGAAAAGCCGCGGGAGACTGGTCTTTACCAGCTCCGCGTCTGGCTGCAGTCCTTGATCTGGCGTGCTGGGCGGGCGCGGGGTGCGCATGCGCGGGCAGGGACCGACCTGCGTAGCGCGCGCGGGCGCGGGCGCGGGCGCGTGCGCGGCAGGGCCGCGTGGTGTGCGTTCCCTGCCTGTCCTGCCGCCGGCATGGGGGTCTCGCTGTCGCTCCGGTCGCTGCTGCTCAGCGCGTGGCTCTCCCTAGGTCAGTGTGCTGGCCTGCCCGCCTCCAGCTGGCGCCACTTGTCCCAGGAGGTACCGAGAAGTCCCGGGAGGGTTGCGGCAGCACACCCTGGCAGGGCCAGACCGCGGCCCCGCTGCCCGCTTCCTGGATGGGCTGGGAGTGGCCGCGGCGCCTCCCAGAGGCGGCCGACTTGGGGAGGTGCCCAACAGCTTGAGAACCTCGCCGTTTCTTTGCTTTTAACTTCTTGTCTGGGAATCTTGCGAACGTAAGAAAGTAAAGAGAGTATAGCGACACCCGCTCCCCTCCTCGCCACGTACTCGTCACCCGGCCGTAAGCCGCCGGTTTGTGGCCAGTCTTGCTCCTTGGGAATCCCACTTTCCGCTCTCTTCAGGAGCCATTTCAAGGTGAATCCAGGCATCGTAAATTTTTAATCGGAAAAAGTTCATCTTGAATAGTCACGAGAGAAATCACGAAAAACAAAAATACCATTTCCCACCTAAAAAGTTGAGAGTACCTCAGGTTGTCCAGGTTCGTCTATTATCTCACAAATGTTTTATTTTAGTTTGCTGGTCGGATTAGGGTCAAAATAAAGTTGATACATTGCAGTTGTATGTTGGTGCTTAATTCCCTTCTAATGTGGGATTTCCCTGCTTGCTCCTTTTTTTCCCTTGCAATTTATCTGTTGAAGGAATGGGTGAAATCAGTGTGAATGTGTCAGAATGAGAAGTGAGCCAAAGATAGGATCCCGAGGAACGCCCAAAGGCCTGGACTCTGCCTTTAAGGAACTTATAGTGCTTAGACATTCCTTCTCGGAAACAACACCATGAAATGGTACATCAACCAGTGAAGTATGGCCTATTGGAAACAGCACTATAAAGAGGTGTAGATCTAGTCCTGTCTCTTGCTAACCAGCTGTTTTAAATCATTTTCCTTTTCTGGGTCTTAGTTTCCTCCTGTGAAATAAGGAGGTTGAACGAAGGTCCTTTTTATTCTATAATTTTCCGAGGCATTTAAACAAGTTTAAAGGGACTCGTTCAATTATTTGATGATAATCGTTGTGCACTTGTGGTAGGTGCCAAAGACACTGGCAAGATAGATGTAGTTCCTTCCCTCCTGGAGCATAAGATAAAATAGTGAGAATTATTAAGAATTGATAAGAGTTCAATAAGTGGAGAGGAAGAGACAAAAAAAAAAAAAAAACCAGCATGAGCAAAAGTATGGGAAGAAAGTACTAGATGTATTTTATGATAGAGTGTCTAGATTTACCTAACTGGGGCAAAGGGTTATATAGAAGAATAAAGAGGTAAGTGAAACCTATCATTTGTTCAACATTTCACATGTAGTTTTAATTCATGCAACGGCTGCCTAAGAGATAGTTAGATGTTATCCCCGTTCTATGGATGAAGAAGTTGAATCTCAGATTGAGTAATTTGTCAAAGATCTCCCAGAAAATTAAGTGGCAGAACAAGAATTTAAAGGCAGATGTTTAAACCTCTATGTTTTGTTTTGTTATCCCATTATGAGTAACACATATAATCCAAATATTGCCACTTTTTTTTTAGATGCATGTATTGCTTTCCTTTTTCTCTGCAGGGAATGGACAGGCTACTAGTATGGTCCAGCTACCAGGTGGGAGATTTCTGATGGGAACAAATTCTCCAGATGGCAGAGATGGTGAAGGACCTGTCCGGGAAGTGACAGTAAAACCCTTTGCTATTGACATATTTCCTATCACCAACAAGGAGTTCAGGTATATCAGATGTTCTTCCAGGAGGAATAAATGCCGTTTGTAATCTCTTTCTTAATACCTAAAGGGATATGAGCTTGTTCTCTATCACATATTGTCTTTACAGTGGGATAAGTATTATTTATGTTATTCAGATAAGTATTTATGATACTGTGGGATAAGTATTATTTATGTTATTCAGATAAAGAATCTGAAGCCCAAAGAAGTGTAACTGACTTTCTCAGTTAGTGGACAAGCTGGGCCTAGAACTCAAATCCTGACTCTTGAGCCAGTGCATTTTTCATTACACTGAGCATAGTACTGACAAATAAAAGCAAAAGTCAGACACTCAATAGAAACCTCTTCTACAGTGAGGGAGAGATTGAAAGAAGGGTCATACTAGGGAATTTGAGTTTCTCAAGTTCCCTTTATATTTGTTGAGGGAAATGGCATTATTTTAGGAGTCACACGTTGTTCCAACTCAGTCTAAGAAGCCATGTTGAGCTGTGTTGGTTTTCCCGAGACCATATGCTTTGAGTAGGCTAAAGTGAAAAATAATCCAGAAAATATCTGTAACTTAACCTTCAGATGATATAGGGGGAAATATATACTGGGGGTGCCAAGAAAACGTACACACATTTTAAGTGATACTATCTATGTATCACTTTTGGAAGTTGAATTGAATTATGGTAGCAATGTGTAGTATGATGTTCGCTCAAAAGATGATGTTAATCAAATGAATGCTAGCGTCGCTAAGGGACAGGCAGGACAGTCAAAGAAAATGGCGGAAGCACAGTTGTCATTCGAGGAACACAAAGCCATTTTGAAGTGGTATTTGAAATTCGAGAACAGGCTGGGCTTGGTGGCTCAGCCTGTAATCCCAGCACTTTGGGGAGGCCGAGGTGAGTGGATTACCTGAGCCCGCAGGTTCGAGACCCGCCTGGGCAACTTGTCAAGACCTCATCTCTACAATAAATCAAAAATTAGCTGGGTGTGGTAGCATGCGCCTGTAGTTCCAGCTACTTGGAAGGCTGAGGCGGAAGGATCACCGGAGCTCAGCAGGTCGAGGCTGCGGTGGCCGGCTCGCGGCCACTGCACTCCAGTCTGGGCGACAGAGTGAGACTCCAACTCAAAAAAAAAAAAAGAAAGAAATTCAAGAACAGTTTGGAAGTACGGCAACAATGGAGGCGTGAGCATACAACAGAATATCCAACACACCTAACAATCGCACACATTTGTGGTAAGGTCGAGACACATGGTAATGTGTGTAATGTGCATGAGGGAAGATCCGGAAGGCCTTGCACAGCAACAAGCCCTAGTTGCCGTAATCAGAAATGTCTGGATGCTGATGGTCACCACTTTGAGCACCTCTTATAATTGTAGAAGTCAAATGTGACTTGTATTCCTATTTTGCTATCGGTATCTATTGAGTATTACAATTGCAATACAGTTTTTTACTTTCTTAAAATGTGTATATATTTTTTTGGCACCACGTGTATGTGTAGAGAGAGTGAGAAAGAGAGATGTATTGGGGGGGTTGGAAGGATGGGTACAGACAAAGCAAATGTGAGAGTTGATTTAAGTGTTCTATATGTGGGCTTAAACATTTTAAAGATAAAAAGTTGCAGGGAGCCGGGCTCGGTGGCTCAGCCTGTAATCCCGCGCCTTGGGAGGCTGAGGTGAATGGATTGCCTGAGCCTGCGGGTTCGGGACCTGCATAGGCAACTTGGCGAGACCTCATCTCTACAATAAATCAAAAAATTAGCCGGGCATGGTACCGCACACCTGTAATTCCAGCTGCTTGAAAGGCTGAGGTGGAAGGATCGCCGGAGCTCCAGCAGGTCGAGGCTGCAGTGGCCGGGGACGGCCACTGCACTCCAGTCTGGGCGACAGAGTGAGACTCCAACTCAAAAAAAAAAAAAAAGAAGTTGCAGGGAAAAATTGATTCAGGAGACAGACTGAAGGAAACGTAAGGATTGTTGGTATATGCCTCATACCCTTTGACCTAGTTATTCTACTCTAGCAATTTGTCTTTTTTGTGTGTTTTTTTTTCAGGTCAGAGTCTCACTCTGTCACCCAGGCTGGAGTGCAGTGGCACGATCACAGCCACTACACCCTTAATCTCTTTGGCTCAATCTCCTGGGCTACTTTCCAAGTAGCTGGAACCACAGGTTCCCCACACCCAGCTAATATTTTGATTTATTGTAGAGACAAGGTCTCACCAAGTTGCCTAGACTTGTCTTGAACCCCTGGGCTCAGGCAGTCCTCTTGCTTCCAGCTCCCAAAGTGTTGGGATTACAGGCGTGAGCCACTGCGCCCAGCTGGATATTTGTCTCTTATGGAAAAAGCTAAAGGTGTCCAAAACATTTAGCTATAAAGATGACATTGCAGGCTGGGCATGGTAGCTCATGTCTGTAATCCCAGCACTTTGGGAGGCTGAGGCGGGAGGATAACTTGAGCCCAAAAGTTTGAGATCAGCCTCGGCAACATAGTGAAGCCTCGCCTCTACAAAATATCAAAAAATTAGCCAGGCGTGGTAGCACATGCCTACTTGGGAGGCTGAGGCAGAAGGATCCCAGCTACTTGGGAGGCCGAGGCAGAAGGATCATCTGAACCCAGGAAGTCGAGTTAGCTGTGATCTTGCCACTGCACTCTAGTCTGGGCAACAGAATAAGACTCCCAACTCAAAATTTTTTTAAACTTTAAAAACGCAAATACATTTTTTTTAAAGAAGTAACTTACCAAACCTTACATAGGACATGGTCCCATTTTTAAAAACTGTGTATATAGGCTGGGTGTGGTGGCTCACACCTGGAATCCCAGAACTTTGGGAGGCTGAGGTGAGAGGATTGCCTGAGCTCAGGGGTTTTAACCAGCCTGGGCAACATGGTGAGACCTCGTCTCTACAATAAATCAAAAAATTAGCCGGACATGGTGACGCATGCCTGTAGTTCCAGCTACTTGGGAGGCTGAGGTGAAGGATAGTCTGAGCCCAGGAGATTGAGTCTGTGGTGGCCATGGGCATTCCTCTACATGCAGCCTGAGCAACAGAGTGAGACTCCAACTCAAAACAAAACAAAACAAAACAAAAAACCCAAAAGCAAGGATCTAAAGGATGCAACGTTACGTTGCTTGATGGATTTTTGCCCCTGTTTTTGTGACTTCAAAGTGAAAATAATTCCAGGAAAGCACTTGTTAAAGCTGTTTAAAAATCCGTGGGTGGGGGTGGTAGTGGGAGAATCTGGAAGGATATATCTTTTAGTTGGTGTGATAATGGATGATTTTAATTTCTTTTTGCCTATCTACATTTGCTGATTTTTCTAGAATACGATGTACATTGTTTATATGTGCTTTTAAAAAGTAATTGTAACCAGGAAAGTTATTAAAATTGGAGAAGTCACTTTTGATCAGGCTTGTACCATTCACGACAACCAGAAACAGCCAGATAGATAGATGTACGGTATGCATTCTTTTATATTTCAAAGTATGAACTATTATGTGATGGAAATGTGAACTCCAACAGGTTCCTAAACTTTGCTTGGAACCCCATGATTTCTCTCTGTCTCTCTGGTAAAAGATTCTCAAATTGTTGACATGCTCTGGGATTGGTAAGTAGCGTTGCTATGAAACCTCCTGATAACCTTCTCTACTCTCAAGGCCTCTTTGGTGGGTAAGCAGTGTCTTCTCATATCAAAGCCCTGGAACAGAGTACTGTTAGTCCAAGGAAAACAATCCATCTTACCCTGAAATCTGCTTGTTGAAATTTACTAAATCATACCCAACTACAGGAAATCCATTCTAAAATCTCAGTATGGGATTATTATTTGACTCAGTGCCTTTCATCTGTTAAATGGCATTAGGAATGATATTACCTGTTCTGTCTACCTCCTACAATTGTGAGATTAGATACGAGGAAGACCTTTCAGAAAAGAGACCCATTTCCCACCCTTAGATCTCCTGTTTGGCGGCTTTATTCATAATCTGCAAAAACTAGACATAACCAACATGATCTTCAGCTGGTGAGTGTACAAACAAGATATGGTGTATCCATACGATGGATACAATGAAATACTACTCGTCAATAAAAAGAAACAGACTGCTGATAACGGCAACCACATGGATGAATTTCAGAAGCATTTTGCTAAGTGAAAGAAGCCAGATCCAAAAGACTACATACTATATGATTCAACTTATATGATATTCTGGAAGAGGCAAAACTGCAGGGACAAAAAATTGGTCAATGGTTGCAGAGGCACGGGGGAATGTTGAAGGGGTGGCTGATGGAACTATTCTGAATCATGATTATGGTAGTGACTGTATGCTTTGGCAGAACTCAGAGAACTATACACTAAAAAGTAAATTTTACTGTATGTGAATTATGCTCATTTTAAAGAAAATTTTCTCAAGCTTTAGATTAATTCCTTGATGGTCATGAAGACTCTGTGGTGTATGACTTACAGGACAAGGATCTGGAGGTTTCCTGGAGCAGGAGAGGGTAGGGGTGAGGTATGGAACCTTATTAGCTAAGCCAGCTGAAACATCTCTTTGCAGGGAGTTTGTCAGGGAGAAAAAGTACCGGACAGAGGCTGAAATGTTTGGGTGGAGCTTTGTCTTTGAGGACTTCGTCTCCAGTGAGCTAAGAAACAAAGCGACTCAGCAAATGAAGGTGAGAGAACCTGGTCTTACAGCTGAGAGAGTGAGAGTGGGACCTAGAAGGAAAATCCTGTGGGGTCCTCTGGGCCACAACGAAGAATCAGACCTGGGAGCAGGAGGCAGAGAGGAAGCAAGAGAAACCACTCTGGAGAGTCAGGCAGACACACGCCTCTAGGAGGTTAACCCTGAGCTAGTTCTTGTATAGAGAGACTCTGATAAAGGTCCAAATCAAGATCAGGTTCAGGACACTTCCTGAACCAGCAGGAGAACTTTTTTTTTAATTGTAGGGATGAGGTCTCATCAAGTTGGCCAGGCTGGTCTCGAACCCGCGGGCTCAGGCATTCCTCTCATTTTGGCCTCCCAGAGTGCTGGGATTATAGGTGTGAGCCACTGCGCCCAGCCTAGGAGAACATCTTGCCAAGCCTACCTCTAATAAGGGTGCTGAGATGTGACTCTTTAAAGATTCTCGCCGCAATCTCACTTGCATCACCTGAGTTTTGGCCTTAAGCCTCTGTTCTACCTCCTGTGGCTTAGTCAGGAAGGTGCCCTTGCTGGGCCACAGCATGTTGGTCATACTTCTTTTTTGCAGTCTGTTCTCTGGTGGCTTCCAGTAGAAAAGGCATTTTGGAGGCAGGTAAGTGTGGTTCCTCTGCTTTATTTTCTACCCCTACTGACTCTCATTCTGGAGGCCTTGCTTCCCTGTACCCCTTGCATGTCTAGGAATACTGACTTGAAAAAGATGACAGTGGAATTTTAGGGAAATAGCCAAGCAGTCCTGTTCCCTCTGCTCTAATTTTTTTCCCTATTGCCCACCCCATTTCTCCCTTGAGTCTCTCAGTCTCTTTTTCTAACTCTGGACGGGCCTCACTCACCAGGCTTTCTCTTCCAACTTCCTTGCTCCATCTAGTGGTAAAAGCTGAACTAGTCACCCTAAGCCTAGCCTGCTCAGACTTCCATGAATTCCCAGAAACCTGTCTCATTTCACCCCGGCTATCAGCCTGCAGGTCCTGGTTCTGGCATCCGAGAGAGACTGGAGCACCCCGTGGTACACGTGAGCTGGAATGATGCTCGTGCCTACTGTGCTTGGCGGGGAAAACGCCTGCCCACTGAGGAAGAGTGGGAGTTTGCTGCCCGAGGAGGCTTGAAGGGTATGCAGATGACAAGGCGGCTGCCCTTTATTCCTCTCCCCGGGTTGGGAAGGGTCTATGATCCCTAGAGCAGTGCTTCTTTTTTATCTTTATTTTTTATTTTTTTATTTTTTTGAGTTGGAGTCTCACTCTGTCACCCAGACTGGAG
>NW_007257279.1:108449-111885 GCF_000164805.1 Carlito syrichta | reverse complement strand
CTGGAACTACAGGCACGCGCTACCACGCCCAGTTCATTTTGATTTATTGTGGAGATGGGGTCTCGCCAAGTTGCCCAGGCGGGTCGCGGAGCAGTGCTTCTTAAGCTATCTGTGGTAAAGGTCCAGTTTTGTGTGTGTTTTGAGTCAGGGTCTTTGATTGTGCAGTAGCACAATCACAGCTGACTGCAATCTTGAATTCCTGGGTTCAAGTGATCCTCCCACCTCAGCCTTCTGAGTATCTGGGACTACAGATACATATCACAGTGCTGGGCAGTTTTTTTTTTTGTAGCAATAGGGTCTCACTATGTTGCCTATGTTTGTCTCAAACTCCTGGGCTCAAGTGATTCTCCCTCCTCAGCCTTCCAAAGTGCTGGAATTACAGGCATGAGCCACTGTACCTGGCTGTTTTACTCATTTCCAATCCATCTCAGACAAATGCATCTGTAAAATGCCATAAAAATTAATAACTGGAAAGATGGAATGAAAAAACAGGCATAAAATGTTTTGTTAGGGATTTCACAGATATGTTACATTTCAATAAATACAATCAGAACAACATAGATAAGGAAAAAGAAGAACTACCAAAATTACACACCTTTTCCATAGGGTACAAAGATTAATGTAAAGGATCAATGTTTGCTCATAACTTTGTCACTTTGTTATTTTGCAATCCTAACTACACAAGAAGTTAGAATGAAAAGCAATTCCCCACATTAAGCACCTTTACACGCTCTTTAAATGAACACCAGATACATCAATAATCAAAGTTTTTAATGTGACAAATGAGGTTGCTTCTTGCTTGTTCATTTATGCAACCTAAGTGCAATTAACAAGTTTCTCAATGCTTACTCAATTTCTGTACTTATCTTGGCATGAACTGGTAACAACTAGTTTGCAGATTGGCACTGGTCCCAGACCACAGTCAGAATTGCACTGCCCTGGAACACATCAGGAAGTGGGGGCTCCTGATTCAGCATAGTGAGTGGAGGGATAGGTGTGGGAAATAAAAGTAAGTAACCTCCCTCTTTTTTTCTTGTCACCTCTTAACTTTCTTTTGGTCCCTCCCTCTCTTTTTTCTTCTCCATTCTTCACTGCTCCCTCCTCTGCTGTCTCTTTGTGCTCCTGGCAGGTCAGGCTTACCCATGGGGGAACCGGTTCCAGCCAAACCGCACCAACCTGTGGCAAGTAAGACCTACGCTCCTGCTTTCACCAAGCACTGATTGAGCCCTGCTCTAGACCAGGCACTGTGTTGGGCCGTGGGATTCAGAGGGCCTTGTGCTCTCATGGAACTGGTCACTGTTAAACTAGGAAAGCAAAAGACAACGTAGTACTATATATTAAAGGTCTGCGGAGTTGGGGAGTTACTGCCTGAGGGTGTGGGGATTTTGTTACAGAGAAGGTGACATTTGAGCTGATTGAATGAAAAGTGAAAGAAAGGTCATTCCAAGCATAGGAAACAGCATAAGTGCCTGGCTTTGTATTGAGCAAGAGCACTGTGTCTACAGATGTGACACATTCAGGGAGGCCAGAGCACAGGGAAAGGGGTAAAGGAGATGAAGCAGAGAGTGGGTTGGAGGCAGATTGCAAAGAACCAGATGTGCCTAAGGTTTTAGATTTTACCTTCCAGGCGGTAGGGAGCCAGCAGAGGTCTTTTCACAGCAATGATAACATCACTTGGATGGGGGTGGGTATACTAAGTGTTGTTGATTGGTGCGGGACCAGATGAGATACAGCTGCAGTGATGGCAGGGAGTCTTTGAACTTGAAGTTGTGGCAATGGCCCAGGGGATTGTCAACTCTTGAATTAAGTGGAAGTGGAATGAGAGGAAGCTGCTAGGCAGTGGCTCACACCTGTAATCCTAGCACTTTGGTAGGCTGAGGTGAGAGGATTGCCTGAGCTCGGGAGTTTGAGACCAGCCTGGCAACATGGCGAGACCTCGTCTCTACAAAAAATCAAAAAGTAAGCCAGGCATGGTGGTGCACAACTATAGTCCCAGCTACTCGGGAGGCTGAGGCAGCAGGCTTGCCTGACTGAGCCCAGCAGTTCGAGGCTGCAGTAGCCATGATTATGCCACTGCATTCTGCCTGGGCAACAGAGTGAGACCCTGACTCAAAAAAAAGAGGAAGTCTAAAGGAGAGGTGTGTCTGAGATAAACAGGTTTGATAATTATTCAGATGTGGAGGAGAGTTGGATTCAAGCATGAATCCAAGCTTCAACATGTTGATGGTAGTACCATCGTCCAGAACTGATAATATGTATGTTGGAGGTCGGAGGATAGAAATGCTCTGTTTAGGATCAGCATAGCTTAAGGCATCTTTGGGTCATATATACGAGGGAGGGACCCCAAAAGAATTTATTTATTTATTTTGAGTTGGAGTCTCACTCTGTCACCCAGACTGGAGTGCAGTGGCCGCTCCCGGCCACCGCAGCCTCGATGTGCTGGGCGCCGGCAATCCTTCTGCCTCAGCCTTCCAAGTAGCTGGAACTACAGGCGCGTGCTACCACACCCAGCTAATTTTTGATTTATTGTGGAAATGAGGTCTCGCCAAGTTCCCAAGCGGATCTCGAACCCGCGGGCTCAGGCAATTCACTCACCTCAGCTTCCCAAAGCGTGGGATTACAGGCTGAGCCACTGAGCCCGGCAAAACTTATTTATTAAAAATTACGTATTTATTCTTACATGTTTAATCTTCAGTCACCTTCAGAGTACTCTCCGTGTGATGGAATGCACCTACTGAGGTGCCTTTTATGCTGTCCAAAAGAGTTCTTGGACTTACCCATTTCCATGCCTTTTAGTGCTGCTGCCATTTTTTGTTTCACCTCTTCCCCATCAGTAAAACATTTCCCTCTGAGGACTTTTTTCATCCAGGGAAACAAAAAGTAGTCGCTCAGGGCAAGATCAGGTGAAGAGGAGGGTGGGGCACAACAGCCATGCCACTTTTGATCAAAAGCTGCTGAACACTCAGTGAGATGTGGGCGGGTGGGCTCGTAAATCACACATCATGAAATGGGCAAACGCGTTGAAAGAATCTCCAAAAAAATTCACTGAAGCCGAACACAGCCTCTCATAACAACACTAGCTAGTACACCGATGCTGATGGGTTGTTAGAACACTTACCTAGAGGGTGAAGCCTGTACTACAAGGGGCCCACCCTCTAAAAAATAATTCCAGTTTTGTTTGAGTCCCTCCTCATATGCTCAGTAAGAAGTTGGAAAATGTGGATCTGAAGCTTAGGGCAAAGGTCTGGGCCAGAGCCAATGGCTTGGGAGTCCAGCATATTTCATGGCGAGAATGATATCCCTGTATCTGTACAGTGAGGAGATTGTGACATCAGCATTTTCAGGGAGGCAGTGCAAAGGGCCCAGCCGGGCTCGGTGGCTCAGCCTGTAATCCCGCGCCTTGGGAGGCTGAGGTGAGTGGCTGCCGGAGCCCGCG
>NW_007257279.1:96923-108345 GCF_000164805.1 Carlito syrichta | reverse complement strand
ACTCGGAAGGCTGAGGCGAAGGATCGCCGGAGCCCAGCAGATCGGGTCTGCGGTGGCCGGGAGTGGCCACTGCACTCCAGTCTGGGCGACAGAGTGAGATTCCAACTCAAAAAAAAGAAAGAAAAGGGCCTGATGGTTAGACTGACCTTTTAGATTACCTTAGCTTAAAATCAGAGCTTTGTAGAAAGATAGATCTTACTTATGCACTGGTTGGTCTTTGGTAACTTAAACAACTGTTTTGAGCCTCAGTTGCTGGATTTTTAAATGGAGGCAATACCTGCCTCATAAGGTTGAGAAGATTACATTTTTTTTTTTTTTTTGAGTCGGGGTCTCACTCTGTCACCCAGGCTGAATTGCAGTGGCACAGATCATGGCTCAGTGTAGCCTTGATCTCTTGGATTCAGGCGATCCTCCCACCTTAGCCTCCCAAGTAGCTGGGACTACAGGTACGCACCACCACACCTGGCTAATTTTTTTTTGATATTTTGTAGAGACAAGGTCTCATTTTGTTGCCTACGCTGGTCTCGAACTTCTGGGCTCAAGCAATCCTCTTGCCTCTGCCTCCCAAATAGCTGGGATTACAGGCGTGAGCCACCACGCCTGGCCTGTGAAGATTAAATTAAAAGAAACAAGTGAAGCAGACCTAGCACATAGTAGTGTTGAGTAAATTATCACCCCTTCATTTTCCTTTTTGTAGGAGCAGCTGCCATAGAGTGGCAACAGCTGAACCTCAATTTTAATGAGGAGAAACAAAATGCATTAGCAAATATAGGTTACTTTTTCAAGAATTTTGGTGGTAAAGAGCAGGAGGTAGGGAAGGTGGGGTCAGGCCTGGCGAATGAGAAGGAGTTAAGTCTGTTGGTGGTTGAGGGAAAGAGACACCACAGGCCTCAGGAGGCAGGAGTGGGCAGGAGTAACAGGGCTCAGAGGCGACCAGGAGAACCTCTTCCTGAGGCACCATGGCATGTGGGGTTCGAGACAGAAAGGAGGGAGTGGAGAAAGCGGAAGTGGGGTAGACTTGTCCTGGACCACCATGGGGACAGAGGAAACACACTCTTCCTAATCCAGCCGGGCGGTCATGGCGGAGACGTGAGGTGTGACTGGTGTTGGAGCTCAGGATAAGAGTCTTAGGTCACGGCCATGCCTTCCCCCTACCCCAGGGATAGAGCAAGATGACCTTGGTTTTCCTCTGGTTAGGCAGGAACACCTGTCTTGGGACAGGGGATGGTAAATCCTTTAGCCTTCCTTTCTCCCCTCAGGGAAAGTTCCCTAAGGGTGACAAAGCTGAGGACGGCTTCCATGGAGTCTCCCCAGTGAATGCCTTTCCCCCACAGAATAACTACGGTAAGATTTCTCATCAAGTTGCTGTCAACGCTCACAGATTGGTTGGTGGGATCATTCTGCCTGATAGGTGAGACAGAGAAAAGCACCTCTCCCGGCCCCAATTTGTTCCCTGGGACTTGGGGTGGGTAGAAGGGGTGGTGTGGTGCTTTCCAGCCTGGGACTGACCTGCTGGCTTTGCTGCAGGGCTCTATGACTTCCTGGGCAACGTGTGGGAGTGGACAGCAACACCATACCAGGCTGCTGGCCAGGACATGCGTGTTCTCCGGGGGGCATCCTGGATCGACACAGCTGACGGCTCCGCCAATCACCGGGCCCGGGTTACCACCAGGTGAAGGCCTTGGTCTAAGGGACCACACCACTGAAAACCTGGGGGCAAGGGGTGTGGATCCAGGGCTCCCGGAGCAGAGGTGGCACCAGAGCTGGTGCTGGTGCTGGTGCTGCCACTACACTCCCGCCTCCGCCAAGAGTTTTGGGTACAGAAAAGAAAGCAAGTGGTGCTTGCCGTGAAAAGCAAAATGCCCCTGGACAACTTGGGACTTTTTTCTGCCAGTTTGGCACCATGGGAGACTGTGCTCGGCATCTTAATTATGTGGGTTTCTCCTCTAGTCCTCACAACCAGTGGGCAGCGGGGTGTGGCGAAGTGGAATGACCATGTCAGTAGGGCATTCCTGGTGGTCATGGAATTATTGAACTCTTCAAACTGGTGGGCACACAAGCCATTTTTTATAATCACTTTGTTTTATAATCAAGAGGAAAAGGCTCAGGGAGGTGCTGGGTGGGACCTGCTCATTTCACATAGATGGCTAGTGGTGGCCCCGGAGAGTCCCTGTCTCCTGAGTCCTCTTCTAGAACTGTTCTGCTTCATTCATATGTAGATTTAATTTGATTGGTTTCTCTGCCACTCTTTCCACTCCTGGGTTCCTTGAAGACTGTAGAGAGTCTGCTGTTTCTGTGGCCTCAGGATATTAAGGTTGCAGCCATTTCTGTGACACACTGAAACCCCTGGGTTTCCCTCACCTCCCTTTTCAGGACAATGCAGTGAAGAAAGTTCTGGCCTGGGAACTAGGAAACTGGGTCTGCCATGCATTATGTTGTACCACTGAAGCATCTTTCTAGTGTCTGATTCTGGGTTTGTAAAACGGTGAACATACCCAGCAGCTGGGAAAAGGCAGATGAAGGCACATCTGTGAAAGTGCTTTGAAAAGGTCAAAGTGCTGACGAGAACTAAGAAAGTCTTATTTCTTGCCGACAGGTTTTTTCAGCTGAATTTTTCTAAACTAAACAGTAGAAGTTATTAGTCACTGTCTTTTTCTGCCCTCCAGTGCAGTCTCTTAGAGCTGGTGTCACTTCCCTACTCTGTCCAAGGCCCCTTCTTGTCTCCTGTTCCCTGGGAGTAGCACATGCTCAGGACCTGCCTTGACACCTGGCCTCTTTCCAGACCATGCCCTCCCCAGGCCTCAGGCACACAAGACCATAGCAGGCCCTGCGGGGTGGCAGGGAAGTTGCTAAGTCCCCAGGTCCCTTTCTAAGAAATGCCTGTTCTCTCTCCCCTTCTCTGGTGGCAGGATGGGCAACACTCCAGATTCAGCCTCAGACAACCTGGGCTTCCGCTGTGCTTCCAGTGCAGGCCGACTACCTGGGGAGCTGTGAGCAGCCATGCAGAAACAAGGAGAAAAGTCCTCCGTGGCATCTGTGCCGTTCTCTGGCCGTATTCCAAGCACAACCCAAGTCCAAACCCGTCAGCTTCAGCCTCAGGAAAGAACTTTTCCCCCTCGTTCCATCTCTCTGCGGCAGGCACCTCTCACCAGGGCAGGAGATGCCTCACCCTCAGAGGAGGACTGCCACTGTCTCTTGGAGAAGGAGCCCAACTCATCCACTGTGGCTGGGAGCTGGGTGTTTCTCTTAGAGGTCAGGTATTAACCACATAGGGGCCGCATATGCAGAATCTGCCACCTCCTCCTTTCTCTCTGATTCTGGAATCTGGCCTTATTTCCAAGGCAGAATTTCCCTGGTTCTCTGTTTTCCCAGCAAATTGCCTCTTGTAGTATTTCGGGCCCCTCAGAAGGAACTTAATTTCTGCTCTCTGTGAGATTCAGTCATGTGGCCTCTTTAAAGCACAACATCAGTGTTAAAAGGGTGTGGGAGAACCAGATCGTTTACCAGGTGAAGCTGTGCATTTGTGGAAGCCACAAGGTACGTACTACAGAAAGACAAATATTACAAGCTGCTTCTGTTGTTAATCATGTAAGGGCTTCCATGTTCCTCTAAAAACGTGTCCCTGGAGAGTAACCTGCTCTTGTGGTATCACTGGATGTTATGAGGTCAGTAAAATCTCTGGCAGTTGTGTATTTCAGACATTCCTATCTTTCATCCTCGCCCTGGGACCCTAAGGGAAGAAGGCCTGAGTGCACAACTCTGGGCCTCCCGTAAAGAGGGACTGAGATGGTAGCACGACTGGGGAGTGGAGCAGCAGGAGGGCTCCTGCCTCTCGGACCACACCAGCCTCCCTCCCCACCACCGGGGCCTCGCCGCCTGCATTTATTACTGTGTGGTGGGGACACCCAGCTCCTCTTGCACAGAGCCTTTGAGAGGGCGCATAGCCTCGTTCCAGGGCTTCCTGGCCAGGGCCAAGGGCTCTTCCGGCACCGAGGCCCACACGATCTCACCCCTTGACTTGCATTTCCGTGGCTTCCCCTCCCCACCTGCCCCCCAAGCCTTCCCCACCCGCCAGCCCCTCAGCAGTCCTCCTCAGCCAGAGAGAGCAGCACAGCCTTGGGTGTGTTCTCGAAGAGGGCAGCCCGGTTCTGCTGCTGCCCCTTCTTCACCCAGTGCCCATAGATTCGGAAGGCGTAGGCATCGATGAGTCGGCGCAGAGGCCGGAGGGCATAAGGGTCACGGATGACGATCTCCCTGGTCACTGGCTTCAGCCGGCGGTACTGGTAGTAGATCCGCACTGAAGCTAGCACTGTCAGGGCGATCACCTGCAGAGGGCCAGGACAGAGGGCCTGAGCGGGCAGCCCCACCCCTGCGGGCCCCTGGCGTCCGGCTCAGGGAGGCCCTGGGCTTGCGGGCGTGAAGGCCGAAGTGGCTTCTGCCGGGCCCTGCTGGCGCTGCTTGGCCCGCTTCCCACCCCGCCAGCAATCGCAGAGATTGTGCAGAGGCGCCCGTCGGCTGACGTCCGCTCTTCTGAAGCCAGAAGTTGAGCTGGAACCATCACGGCGCGGGGCGAGAGCGGGCAAGTGACCTGGGAACCCTGGGGCCGTAAGGATTCCTGGGGCACGAAGGGCACTTGGAGGCCCGGGTGTCAGCAGCCAGCGGGGTCCTGGTCAAGGGAAGCTCGAGTACCTTGAACTTGCCCCGGGGGCTGAAGTGACGCACTTCCTCCACCACGTACTGCTGGAAGAAGGGATGTGCCAAGGCTTCCTCTGCCGTGTAGCGTTTCTGGGGGTGCACCACCAAGAAGCGAGAGACCTGAGCACAGGAGAGCGCAAGCGAGGCCGTCAAGGCGGGACCCCTCCGGCATTTCAGAAGACACGGGGTCTCCTCCAGCCGGCCCCTCCGCCTGCGGCGCGGTGTGCCCCCCCATCACGGACCTCTCCCCTCGCCTGAGCCCCGGAGCCAGTAGGCCTGGCCTCTCACCAGGTCCTTCACGGTGTCCGAGTAGTCGTCCCACTCGGGCGAGCCGAACTGGTAGTTGCCACTCGTGATCATCCGCAGCATCAGCACCTGCTTCCGGTGCCAGAAGGGCGGGGAGCCGGCCAGCAGGGTGTACATGATGACCCCCGTGCTCCACCTGCGGCACGCAAGGGCCGCTGACCACCCCCGGCTCGTGCGGGGCCGGAGCACAGGAGGCATCGTCGCTGGAGCGCCTGCTGGCTCCTCCCCTGCCCGGCCTAGTGCTCCTGCCATGGGGGGTCACTCCTCCCCCGGGCCCCCAAAACACTCACATGTCCACCTCCTTCCCATAGCCTGGATGGTCATCGTTCATGGAGCATTCGATGATCTCAGGGGCCAGATAACTGGGGGTCCCACAGACCTCTGCAGGAATAGTGGCCATCAGGACAGGTGAGCAGTGGGCACTTGAAAGTGCAAAGACGCAACAGAAGTGGAAGGGAAATTGTGCTCGGGCTGGAATTCTAACACCCGCCAACTTCAGTGCCAGGTCAAGGGACAGGATGCCGCCTCTCAGGGCCACCAGCTTGGGGCCCACCGGCTCTCTGGCCGCTTCTAGCCATCCTGGCCTGGAACTGGGGCAGTGGGGAGCTGGCTTGGCTCAGTCCTGGGAAGAGGACTTACCTGAAGAGACACCTAGCCCCTGAAAGGTAGGACTTTTATTCTGGGGAGAAATTAGGGGAGAAACCCAGGCAGTCGCTGTTCCTGGGAGAACTCACGAGAGAGCCCGAGCCCCTGACATGGTCCAAGGCCCCGTTACCAGACCTCGCAGCTTCTTTCCTGGCTCCAGCTGGCAGGAAAAGCCAAAGTCTGTGAGCTTGATGTTCATGTCATCATCCAAGAGGATGTTCTCAGGCTTCAGATCCCGATGCACGATATTGAGTTTGTGCAAGTTGCAGATCACCTCCAGCAGGGCTCTCATGATCTTTCTAGGGTAGAGCGGACACAAGTCAGCCTTCTAGTTCGCAGGGTCGAGGAGCAGGCAGGGACACCACAGCCCACCTACCAGACACACTGCAGGTGATGGAGGACTCAAGACCGGCAGACCAGCCAAACCGAGCCCAGGACTGAGGAAGGCCATGAAAGCCAGTGGCACACGCCCAGCCCGGACAAGTGCACGCTGCGCCTCCTCCGAGACCTCGGTGCCTGTGGCACTAGGACTTCGGGAAGAGAGTGAGGGGGGATAGATGTACCCTCACCTGGTTTCCTTCTCACTCAGGGTGACCTTCTCAGTGAGGTAGTCAAAGAGCTCCCCTCTCTTCATCCTGTGGGAACAAAGGGCTTGTAGCTGGTGGTTCCAAGACCACTTTGCCATCACTCTGCTCCCAGGGAGCTGTCTTCTGCCCTACTGCCTCAGGAAGCAAAGCGGGCTGCTCCCCACAGAGGACCACGGTCTGGGGGAAGGACCTGGAGAAGTGAGTAGAGAAGTTGTCCGGGAAAAGCAAACAGGGCTGGAGAGGTGGGAGGGGTACCAGTGTGGGGGTGCCCCCCTCTGTGGAGGTGACATCATGGACTGGAATCTTTCAGGGCTGGGGGCTGAGCCACTGGCCTAGGGCCCCAGACCCAGATCAGAAGGACACGGTGTCCTGATCTTTCCCAGAGAACATAGGGAAATAGTCGGCAGCGCAAATGTTGGCAGAGCATTTGCCTGTTACAGGATTAAGAATCGCGGTTCGATCTTACCTCTTGGGATGATCTTGAAAGAGGTGTCTGCTAGAACAAACTAGTTATACACTGGAGGACTCTTCGGGGCAGCATTAAAAATAGCCTCCCCAAGGCAACTTCTTCAAAGGTTAAAGACATTTGAGCTGTACTCAAGGGCTGAATAGGACGGTACCCCTAAGCAGCGATGGGACAGCTGCAGGTGGGTAAGACAGAGGGGTCCCAGGAAAATCTCCCTTAGGGGCTGGGCACAGTGGCTTACACCTGTAATCCCAGCACTTTAGTGGGAGAATCGCTTGAGGCCAGGAGTTCAAGGAAAGTATCTCTTGGTTATAGGAAAAGGCCAACCAACCCTCACACACCTGCCCTTCCAGGGAAAGCAGTGAGATTCCTAGGGCAAAAGGGTGGAGGGCGAATGGAGGAACAAGGTTTTTGGGCAGAGAGGCATGAGGACCCTTGGGCTTGGCTGGTGGAATGAGGAGTGGGTCTATTTGAGAAGACAACCCAGAATTTACAGAGGAGAGCCTTGTTTTATACAATATCTGTGTTCTGTTTCTTTCTTTCTTTTTTTTTTTTTTCTGAAAGCAGGATTTATTGAGAGGACAGAAAAGCTCCCACAGTGGGAGGGAACCCGAAGGGGTTGCCCTGCTCTGTTTCTAAAAGGCAATGTGTGAATCTAGTATTTCATCATTTTAATTCATTTAAGAGATACTAGAACTCACTATTAGCAGTAGCGGTGCCAGTGAACACGGGACTGTGCAAGGTTCACCAGCAGGCTTCTGCCCTCCTGGAGCTGATGACTGAACCGTACATACGTGCCAAGTGAAACTGTGTCTTGACGTCAGATAATACTGCACATACTCAGTGTACCTACCATATGAAATGTTCCAACAATACAAGATCTCCCTGAATGATTTTCCCAAGTAAGCCCGCTCCCTAAATTGGCTGTTCTGTATGGAGAAATCAAGACATCCCAACGACAATGGTCATGTGGCAGCAGAGATTTACATCCTGTTGTGAGAACTCAGTGGGGTGGGGGCACAGAGAGCTGGAGCGCTCTCTTCCCTGGGCACCTTTCCTAATAAAACTGAGAATGGCCGGGCTCAGTGGCTCAGCCTGTCATCCCGCACCTTTGGGAGGCTGAGGTGAGCGGATTGCCTGAGCCCACGAGTTCGAGACCCGCTTGGGCAGCGAGACCTCATCTCCACAATAAATCAAAAAATCAGCCGGGCGCGGTGGCGCATGCCTGTAATTCCGGCTACTGGGAAGGCTGAGACGGAAGGATCGCCGGAGCCCAGCAAGTCGAGGCCGCAGTGGCCGGGAGCGGCCCCTGCACTCCAGTCTGGGCGACAGAGTGAGACTCCAACTCAAAAAAAAAAAAAACTGAGAATGAGTCCTGATTGCACAGTTCACAGAGCTCTTTGCGGTGTTTGCACTGGATGCTTGTCGACAAGGAGCTCATCTCACTAGCCCTGTTGGTGCAGAGCAGAGGGGTGATGATCCTGCTGCTGATGATCTCAATCTGTGGACCACACCCCAGGGGAACCTTCTTCCACCTGCCTCTCACCTGCCTTCTTTCCATTCCTGCCGCCTTGTCATTGTTTCCAGTCTGCTCCTTGCCTCACAACACCCTCCCTCCGGCCCTCCAAACTCCTTCCCATGGCTAAAATGCCTGCAGAATCTGGTCTTTGATACGGAATGACCTCGCACCCTGCTGCCCTCCACAAGCTCACTCCACTCCCGCACCCTGGCTCCCTTGCTGATCTTGGAATGCGCCAAACCCATCCAACTGCAGGGCCCAGGCGTGGCCTCTTTCTCTTGCTGCAGGCCCCTTCTCCAGGCCTCTGCTCTAAGGCCTCCCTCACTGCATCCTGGTCTCCACTCAGGTCACCTCCCCGTGTCTGTTTCTAGCCCCTTGGATGCTTTAGGTATATCTACAGCCATTCCCCCTTATCCACGAAAGATGCCTTCCGAGATCTGAAACCACAGACAGTAGTGAACCCTATACAAGCTGTTTTTTCCTCTACACACATACCTATGATAAACTTTAATGTATAAATTAGGCCCAGTAAGAGATGAACAGCCATAAAGTAAAACAATCACTTTATCACAAATTAAAAGTGTTATGAATGTAGCCTTTCTCTCTCTCAAAATATCTCACTGTCCTGTACTTATCTGTACTCAGACCTTGGTTGATGGCAAGTAACAGAGTCACGGAAAGTGAAACCGCAGATAAAGTCTACCGTGTATGCATAGCTATGAGTCAGAGACCTTGTCTGTCTTGTTCATTGCTGTATCCTCAAGGCCTAGAATAAATATTGAGTGACCCTCCATCGTAGCGAATGACTGTCATCGTGATGATGTGCTATTATTATTCCCATAATCCCAATGAGAAGACCGATACTAAAAGAAATGAACCAGCCCATGAGTGGTGGACCCAGGTTTCTAAACCCAGCAGCCTGACCCCAGAGGCTCAAAATCTGCCTAAAGTATCCACAGTGTAGGGGCTGGCTGCTGGTCTCCAGGCAAGCACTGGGATGAGGACCACACACAGTGGTTGGCTCTCCAGCAGGCCCTAAGGGGGGCTGGCTCCGGGGCAGGATACTTACAGGTCAAACACCAAGAAGAAGAAAGTGTTGGTCTCATACGTGTCCTTCAGCTGTACTGAAATGGAAATGGCTAGCTCGTCTCAGGTGGCAGAGAAGCCCCGGCACAGCGGGGAGGGGATTGAGTTAGCGGTGGGCTAACTTCAAACGCTGATGGGAAGGGATCCAGGTGGTGCTCAAAAGAAGCCAACCAGGGGCTGGGCAGGCCTAGGGACCTCAAACTCCCAGCCCCCCACCCGGTCCATCCCCATCCCAGCCTGGGATCTGTCCTATCCGAGCAGTGAGGGTGGAGCTGGGAACCTGGATAGTTGTGGCTAGCCGTTCGGTGGGGCCATGCTGACTTGGGCTCTTAGGGCGGAATCATGGTGGAGCTCCGGGCCATCACTCACTGATGTTGGGGTGTCCTGACACCTTGCGTAGGATGTCCACCTCCTTCAGCGTGGCTTCCCTCAGCTCCTGTACCTCCTCCGAGCTGAAGCTGCCTCCGCCGGTGACGTCGATGATCTTCACAGCGTACTCCTGGCACGTGGGCTTGTGGATGCAGCGCCTGACCACACTGCTAACGCCCCTGGGGGTGCAGAGGACCGATGACCTTGGGGTCCCTCATCCCTGGGGGATTCCCTGATCCAGGCTGCAGCAGAGGTGTTCTGCCCTTGTTTAGGGATTTACTCTATTCCCAACTCCTGATGAGCTTTTAGGGATGGTAGTTGAAAAAAATAAACACACAGAAGGGCGATTTGCCCAGAGCTTATGAATAACAAGCCTGGTCTCTCTCAGGCCTCCTGACACCCAGTTCAGCACTCTTTCCCAGCATATAGAAAAATGCAGCACACTCTTAGGGGCATAGCCATTCCTCTGATCCCTGACCCTAACCCAAAACTAGCTTGGATGTGCTTGTCAGCAGCACCTGGGAACTTTTTGCTGCTTCCGTGTCTCTGATCTCTTATCTGTCCTGGCTTCAGGACGGCAGGACTCCAAATCAAAAGAACCTCCAAGTGGACAGACACTATACTGCTTTGGGGATGAAAATGGGATCAGAACTCAGGATCAAGCAAAGATCACTCCAACCTGCAGAGCCTGTTGGAGCCTAGGACAACACTTCATGGGGAAAGTCTGGGCCTTACCTGCCCAGGATCTCCTTGGGCTCATAATTCTCATAGAAGCCCTTTGCAGAATGAGAGTCCGGCAGTGCCTCATCCCGGGTCATGCTCAGCTCCTCCGAGGTGACTCCTACGGGCTTTGAGAAAGGAGCAGAAAGATGCCGTCAGTGCTCCTGACCCCAAGCCTGTACTCCTTGGGAGCTGAAGCTGTGTCTCACTCATTTCTGCATCTCCTGGCACAGCACGAATCTATAGAAAATATTCAAGATACGAGGGGGGAGGGTTCAAAAAAACTGGAATTTTCTTTTGAAGGACAGGCCCCTGCTAATTTCCCCTGCTAGGAAACCATTGGCATCAGTGTACCAGCTAGCGTTGTTAGGAAAGGTTGCGTTCAGCTTCAGTGAATTTTTTTCTTTTATATTCTTTCAACATGTTTGACCATTTCATGATGGGTGATTTATGAGTGCACCTGCCTACACCAAGTTGAGTGTTCAGCAGTTTTGAACCCAAAACAGCATGATCTCCATGCTTCACCCTCCCTATTCCCCCAATCTCACCCCAAGTGACTTTTTCGATTCCCTGGATTTAAAAAGTCCTCAAAGGAAAACGTTTTGCCAATGCGGAAGAGGTGAAACAAGAAATGGCAGTAGCACTAAAAGACATCAAAATTGATGAGTTCAAAAACTGTCTGAGCAGTGGAAAAAGTGTCTTGACAGGTATATTGCATCAAACGGAGAGTACTTTGAAGGTAACTGAAGTTTAAACATGGAAGAATAAATATACAGTTTTTAAATCAATAAATTCCATTTTTGAGGGGTCCCTCCTAATAAAAATGTTTGTGGATTGAAAAGATTCAGCCAAGCTGGGCTCGGTGGCTCAGCCTGTAATCCCGCGCTTTGGGAGGCTGAAGTGACTGGATTGCCTGAGCCTGTAGGTTCGAGACCCGCCTGGGCCACTTGGCGAGACCTCATCTCTACGATAAATCAAAAAATCAGCTGGGTGTGGTAGCACGCGCCTGTAGTTCCAGCTACTTGGAAG
>NW_007257279.1:87644-96518 GCF_000164805.1 Carlito syrichta | reverse complement strand
AAAAAAAAAAAAGAAAAGAAAAGAAAAGATTCAGCCACCTGGTTTCCTAGCCCTTTCTGGCCCCCAGTGATGACCATCTTTCCTTCTGGGTTCTTCGTCCCTCTCACTGTCTGGAACTTTGGAAAGTGTCTGGCTTGCTTCTTCCCACTGTCTACTCCTGTGACCCCCCAGGAGACCATGTGGCTTTTTACAGTTCCAGATGAAGGCAGCAGATACTCAGCCAGGCCAGGCCCAGGCCCAAGGCAGGAAATTAAGCCCAAGGTTAACACTGACAAGGCCAGCATGATTTTAGATTTTATTTTTTTTGAGTTGGAGTCTCACTCTGCCCCCAAGACTGGAGTGCAGTGGCCGCTCCCGGCCACCGCAGCCTCGACCTGCTGGGCTCCGGCGATCCTTCCGCCTCAGCCTTCCGAGTAGCTGGAACTACAGGTGTGCGCTACCAGGCCCGGCTGATTTTTGATTTATTATAGAGATGAGGTCTCACCAAGTTGCCCAGGTGGGTCTCGAACCCGTGGGCTCAGACAATCCACTCACCTCAGCCTCCCAAGGCGTGGAATTACAGGTTGAGCCACTGAGCCCGGCTGATTTCCTTCTTAATATGCCGCTCCTATGCCCCCTCCTGATCCTTCTGAGTCATGACTGTCCAACTCAGACAACATCCTTCCTTCTAAGATTTACCCCCTGCACTCCAGCCCACTGGTTCTTCCTGTTATCCTGCCCATAACTGGGACTTTCACCGTCACTCACTCATTCATTCCTTCCAATCTCCCTTCTGCAGCCACAGACCACCCACTCTATGTTAAGCAGTGTACTAGGTGATCTGATGGATGCAGAGCTGGGCAGGTGAGTCCTGGTCTCAGCCTCTGGTGTCACTTGTCAGTGTGTGCTGCCATCTCCTCCATTAGATCGTGATCTTCCCTAGGATGTGCCAGCCATCTCTGCCCTCTGTGCTCAGTGCAGGTATTAGCAGGTGCTGTTCCCTAGATGTGTACTGATGGTTAGACAGGCATCCTTTTGGTCCAGGTCCTCCTGGCAGAATGCCCCACGTCCCACCTAATGATGGCCAATAGCCCTGAGTGTTTCTGCTGCAGTGTGAGACAGAACCAGGCCAGGACACACAGGCCTGGATGCACAGGGGCTGAGCTGACCCACTTTGCTTCGAGAATGGAGAGGCTCCTACCAGGGAACTGGTCTCCTGCCTCAGATGCAGGATCATCTGCCAACAGGAGGAAAGACAAGTAGAAAACAGGTACAGGCCAGGTGCAGTGGCTCACGCCTATAATCTCAGCACTTTGGAGGCCAAGGCAAGAGGATTGCCCAAGCTCAGGGGTTTGAGACCACCCTGGGCAACATGGTGAGACCTCATCTCTACAATAAATCAAAAAATTAGCCAGGTTCGGTGGTGTACGCCTATAGTTCCAGCTACTTGGAAGGTTGAGGCAGAAGGATCACCTGAGACCAGCAGGCTGAGGCTGCAGTAGCCGTGAGCATGCCACTACACTCCAGCCTGGGTGACAGAGTGAGACTCCAACTCAAAAAAAAAAAAAAGATCAAAAACTGCTTGAGAAGTGGAAGAAACATCTTGATAAGTGTATTGAATCAAATGGAGAGTATCTGAAGGTGACTGAAATTTAAACATGTGAGAATAAATACACAATCAAAAAAAAACAACAACAGGCACAGACTGCCTGTCAGCAGGGCCAAAGCTCTCTCCAGTGCTATTTTCCCCTCCCCTTCTGGGCCCAAGAAGGCCTGGCCTCTTAAAGGAGCTAATTTGCTGACCAGCCAGGGAGCAGCCCCGGCCTCCTCAGTGATCAGGCTAGCTGTTCCAGGAATCCTGATGGCTCCACTATTGGGTGCCTGGTTACCAGGAGAAGGTTTAGAATAACAAGCCCTGTCTGCCAGTAGCAGGCGTCTGGGCTGCTCACAGGCCTCCTCTGCCCCATCAGCAACCCCACCAAGCTGAGCCAGGAGTGTCTGTCCCCCTCAAAAACAAGCCCATTTCCTGGCAAGTCCTTCTAAGTTCCCAAGATGGGCATCAGTGTCCCTCACTCCCCAAAGCTGAGCAGTACCGGCTCCTTCCCTTCCCCAGCCCTCCATGGGCAGAGGATATCTCCCCGCTGCCCCCGCCACCACCACAGGATGCTATCCTGGTACAGTCAGCTTGGCTGGGTTCTGGCTGTGGTCACCTTTCCTAAGGGCCAGGCGGTGGTTGTTTTGCCCCATTCCCCTGCTCTGAAGCCTGACTAGGGCCAACTTTGTGTCTCTGTCCACTGGTCCTCTCACACTTTTCCCAAGACCCCTTGGGAGAGGGTCTCCGAATGGCAGCAGGTGGCCTGGTCCTTTTTGGAACATAACATCCCTCCCCCAAACTCTGAAAGTCCGAAAACCGTATCAGCCTCCCCCGATGAGGGTTTCAAGAGTCAAAGCTGCCACTCTCCCGGGTCCGTCTGCCTTTAGAAGAGAAAAATGGGTCTGACAGATTTGGGGATTTCTATCTTTTATCACCATCCCACAGCCCCTCCCTGCCGCTGGGCTTTGGTCCATCACTGGCCTGGCTACTCACCGTTAAGTCCTTGCAGGCCCGTGAATGAGCTTGACAAGAACCCCAAAGGTCTCAGAGCTCCTGAGGGAGAAGGGACAACAGGGGGCCGAAGCTGTGTCCCGAGCAGACATTTGCAGCCAGAGCTGCTGCTCCTCTTTTGGGTTTTGCTACTTGATGTCCAAAGACTGACGTACCAAAAATAAACCACAACTGCGAACCTGGGATGCAGGCCAAGGTTCAGCTGGAACAGGGCGCCGAGCCTAGCGGTGCCCTCTGGTGGACGGTGAGGGAAGCTCGGGTGACCTGGGACCTGGTAGGGCGGCACGAAGTGGCCAGGCTTTCCTCTGGAGCTCAGTGGCCTCCAGGCCCGGAAGAGACAAAGCCAGCCTTGTTGGGATTGCACTTGCTTCTCTGGAATTTATTTCGATTTTGTGTGTGCTGAGAGCAGAGGCATGGAGAATGCCTCAGAGCACGATTGCGGCGGCTGACAGTCCTGGCTGTCACAGGGACCTAGAGATCCAGATCTTCTCGGGGATAGTTTATATGATTCCTTTACATAATGCAGACCCTAAAGGCTAGGGAAATTCTCCTCTAGGAATCCATCTCTGATCTGCCTTCTATAATTTCATTTAAAGAACTTTCCTTTGCTGGGTTCGGTGGCTCAGCCCGCAATCCCAGCACTTTGGGAGGCCGAGGCAAGTCGATTGCCTGAGCCCGTGGGTTCGAGACCAGCCTGGGCAACTTGGCAAGCCCTGTCTCTACAATAAATCAAAAATTAGCCAGGTGTGGTAGCGTGCACCTGTCGTTCCGACTACTTGGAAGGTTGAGGTGGAAGGAAAAAAAAAACTTTCCTTTAACCTTACATCAGAAGTAACTTAAAACAGTAACAGCAACAACAAAAAATCTTCCTTAATCCATTGTTTCCAGCCTGTAGTTTCTATTGGGAGGAGTTCCATGTGCCAAGAAAAGATTACAGGTCTAACCACATGCAAATTAGACCAAGTTCCACATCAGTATGATTCTACCTTAAGGAATTGGAAGAATTGGAAATAAAATACACAGCAGAAACTTTTCATTGCTCCATCTCATTCTAAAACTAATTTTTGACCAGGCACAGTGGCTCATGCTTGTAATCCCAGCACTTTAGGAGGCCAAGGCAGGAGGACTGCATAAGCCTCGGAGTTCAGGACTAGCCTAGGCAACACTGCAAGACCTCAATAAAAAAAAAAATTAACTGAGTGTGGAGACACACACCTGTAATCCCAGTTTTGCGGGAAGATGAGGCAGGAAGATTACCTGAGCCCAAGAGTTTGAGGTTATGGTGAGTTGTGATCATGCCACTGCACTCCAGCCTGGATGACAGAGCCAGACTCTTGACTCAAAAAATAACTACCTTTTTTCAAACCCCTAATTCTAATATTCCAAATTAATGGCAGGGGGTGGGAGGATAGTGCTTTACACACAAGCTGAGATGTTAAATTTGATAATGTGATTTGGACTCTAAAACTCTGGTATTAAGCAAATTTGAGAGATTTGCTCAAGGTCGCCAAATAGGTGAGAAGAGCCTAGATTAACCCCAGATATTGTGAGGGTGTGTTCTTTCCATAGTATGCAGACCATCCATTTCCTTCTCTCTGGGCAGTTTTTTGCTGAATTGTGATGTAGAAAGGAGTTGAAAAAGACTTCAGGGTATGAGTTCTAAGCATAAAGGCCTCTAAGTTATTGGAATGCAGCAAATTGAAATGCAAATCTTCCAAGGATGAAAACACCTGGAACTCTTCCTTTATTAACAGGCCTACCTGCCCCTTACTTTCTAAGCTTTGACTTGCTGATTTGACTTGCTGATTTATAAGGTATCTCTAGTTCCAAGACCCTCCTGGATACTAAACTCCAGATGATCAAGTTCTTTATATATAAAATGCCATAGTATTTCCATATAACCTATGCACACCCTTCCATATACTCTAAATCATCTCCAGATTACTTATAATACCTAATACTATGTCAATAGTTGTTATACTGTATTGTTTAGGGAATAACGACCAGGAAAAACGTCTGAGCATGTTCAGTATAGACGCAACCATCCATTTATTTTTCAAATTATTTCCACTCCTGGGTTGGTTGAATCCATGAATGTGGAACTTGTGGACACGGAGGGCCAGCTGTACCTCCAATGCATCACAAAATCCCTTCTGAACCTTAGGGCAAAGGTCAGTGCACTTAGTGTCTTATTCATCCCATGCCCTTCTTATAGCTGTGGCTTCTACCAAGGAGGGGCCAGGTCAGCCTCTCTTGCATTTTGTCAACATTTGCGGTTCATTTTTTTGATTAATCAACACACCACTACACCCTGGACACAAGGGGCATCTGTGCATTAACACTATGAACTCAGAAGTCCTGAACCTCCACAAAAATGAACAAAGGAGCCTACCATAAACCCAGGAGAGAATGTTCTGGGAGACTGGCCAAGAGTGAATTGTTTGTGATCATTCAGGTCCTCAAGGAAGGGAGTCTTGACCCCTTTCAGGAACTGAATATTTAGCAGAGCGAGGTACTCCAAGAACATGGCTGAGGATAGGAGGCAGCAAAAGAATAATTCACTCATTCACCAGCACTTCACTCACGTTGCAGTAATGGAGGTCTCTGAAACTTCGTTTAAAAGGGAAAAACATCAGATAATGAAACCTATGAAAACTGCAGAGCAAAACGCACGCTAGATATTAACTCCTAGAAGAGAATGAAATGTTGAGCTTCCCCCGCCCTGAGTCCTTTCCCAACCAAGTGGGTGACTGCAGCTAACGTGAGTCTTTCAGGAAGAAGGGGCTACAATACCTTAAGTAGAAAAAAAAAAATCTGCAGGGGAACAGCCTATATTAAGAGAATGGTTTTTAGTTTCAACCAATTCATTGAAAATAGTAGGGGAACAGTGACATGTCGTGCTGACCTGGCCCCAGGAACCTCACCTGGAACAGGACTATTCCCATGTTTCCCTTATTATTCACCTGATTAAAATGGTATTTTAAGCAAAGCTCCTGCTACTGCTCAGTTTGTTGAACTCCAGGCCTGTAGCACCTGGAATCTTTGTACTGAGCAGCACGTCTGCTAGTGAGTGACTCCTTACGTAACTCCTCAGGCAGCTAGCTGTCCGATCTTCCCAGTAGTTGCTAATTTAATATTCAGAGAATAGATGAATTTAAAGACATGTTGAGACAATTATGTTCTATTGCAAAATGCTTAAGTTCAGCACGCATGTGTATACCACTTCCAACTTATGACCTTACACTTAAAGACATCACATCTTGGAAGAAAACCACTTTATTCTAATTAACTCACAAAAAACCCAAAATCACAACAGCTGGCTTAAGGAGGCCACACAAACACTTGCCTAGTCCCAAATACTACACCATCTTAATGAAATTCTACACAGTAAGAACCATCTCTTTCATTGCAATTCTGAAGGAAGCTATGAATGACAGAGGGGAGGTTTAACTGGTGCTTTTGCACTTTATACCTTCATTATCAATTATATTTTTATGCTAAATCAACTTGGTCATGAGAGCCGATTTTCCATTGCTTCAATCTGACCTCGATTAGGCCAATCCTGCAAACAGAAAAGATAAGTTAGATGAGTACTAGCTGCATATACTCAACAAAGCCCTACAAATTATGCAAAGAGGAACAACAGCCCAAGGTTATTGGTTTCTTTTGTAAGCTATAAAGACATCCTGCAACCAACAAGAGACTCTAAACATCAAGCATTTCCCTGAGGGATTTAATGTATTTCTTCTCTCTCAATGAGGTATACAGAATGGCAACAATATTATCGGTCTCTTTATGTCCATTCCTGGATTTTTGGAGAAAATGGAATGAATTTTATATTCATGGCCTGAAGGGTAGGAAATCACTCACATGCAGTAACCACAATAAGATCTGGTATAAGAAACCTATTTATACCTCCTTAAGGAAGATTGAGATTCAGAATATAACTGGTAAAGCTTAAGATAGTGACTAGAGGCCAGGCACAGTGTGACTCATGCCTATAATCCTAGCACTTTGGGAGGTTGAGGTGAGAGGATTGCCTGAGCCCACGGAAAACTTGGTGAGATCTCATCTCTCTACAATAAGTCAAAATATTAGCTGGGTGCAGTGATGCATGCCTGTAGTTCCAACTACTTAGAAGGCTGAGGCAGAAGGAGCACCTGAGCCCAGGAGGTTGAGGTTGCGTGGCCGTGAGCATGCCACTGCACTCCAACCTGTGCGACAGTGAGACTCCAACTCAAAAATAAAAAAAAAAAGACAGTGACTAGAAACCTCTGGACCAGTTTTTAGAAGAGTTAAATTATTTCCTGAGAAATTTAAAAAAAATCTCCTCTAACTTGTCAATTTAATTTATTAAATAGGCCAGGTGCAGCAGCTCAAGCCTGCAATCCCAGTACTTTGGGAGGCCTAGGCGAGAGGATTGCCTAAGCTCATGGGTTTGAGACCAGCCTGAGCAACTTGGTGAGACCTCATCTCTACAATTAAAAAAAAAAAAAAAAAAAAAAAGCTGGGCATGGTCATGTTTTTTTTAAAAAAGTATTAAACGCAGACTACCTAAGTTCTACAGAGTCCAGGAACACCATTGTAAATTAAGCAGATGTAAGTTCAATAAGTCACCTACCGTTTGCAAGTCTGCACTGTTTCAGCACCTCACTGAAACCCTCACAGAGCTTTAAGTCGCCCTGATTCTGGGCACACTCCAAAAACTGTTTTATCTCATAAAAGCAAGGCTGCTGCTGCTGTGTGGGCTGGGCTCCCTGAGGTTCCTGCAAAGACAAAACATTCAATACTGCTGAGAAAGAAAATCATGTTTACATCTACACAAAGAACTGTATCTATCTTTAAGGCTAACTAGGGAAAGAGAACTAGAACCAGATCCAAATTAATATTTCTATCTAATAATACAAGAAGTAAAAAGATTTAAAGGCAAAAAGCAAATGTGCTTTCATAAAATTCCAGGTGTAATCAGAAAGACTCAAGAACAAAGATGCAAATAAACTGGAATAGCTACCTAGGTATCTCAAGACTAAATGACATAGTGAGCTTTATGGATGAAAAATGGGATTAGGCTGGGCATGGTGGCTCACGCCTATAATCCCAGCACTTTGGGAGGCTGAGGTGAGAGGAGTGCCTGAGCCCACGGGTCTGAGACCAGTTTGGGCAACTTGGCAAGACCTGATCTCTACAATAAATCAAAAAACTAGCCGGGCATGGTGGCGTGTGCCTGTAGTTCCAGCTACTTGGAAGGCTGAGGTGGAAGGATCACCTGAGCCCAGTAGGTTGAGGCTGCAGTGGCCTGGAGTGTGCCACGGCCCTCCAGCCTGGGTGATAGAGTAAGACTCTAACTCAGAAAAAAAAAAGAAAAATGGGATTACAGAAAAATTGATGTATTAGAGTTTCAAATACACCAGAAACGCAAGAGTATACACCCATGATCACTAGAAGAGACAATCCACATACCTCAGAAAGAGGTAAATATCAGGTAAACAAACAAAAAATAGTAAAAAGACTTTTGATTAACTAAGATTGAGACTGGATTGGTAGGAAATGTTACCAAGATAAAATATTCAAAGGGAAAAATGGCTGTTTTACAGCAAGTTAGGTTGGACTGTTAGAATTCTACTCCTTGGGAAGAAATACAACTTGTGCAGTACTTGTTAATGCGGGCCTAAGGTACTAACTCAACTGCCAAGTATGGCTTTTGATAACCTATTGTCTATTAACAGCACTGTGGAATCTTAAAGACAATTCCTACACCTAAGGAACTTACAACTAGGTTTTCTCATAAAATACACCCATAAAGGGAAATGCTGCCCCAAATTTTACCTGGTAAGTGATGTCAGGCCTTGCGGGTTCAGCATTATTTCCTCCACTGAAGCCCCCAGTGATGGCATGACCCAGTGTGTGCCCAACAGCAGAGCCCACGGCCACACCAGCTGCAGTGGTTGCCATCTGGGCCATCAGACCTGGCTGCCGGGGAGCAGCAGCCGGTGAGCCAACTGCAGATGGTGGGGCCGCTGCTGGTGGCTGAGCTGCCGGTGCTGGCCTGGGTGCAGTTCTCATCTGAGGGGCCCGGCTGTGAAAAAAAAGAGCAAAAAGTATGATATCCCCACTTCCAACCAGTTTTGGAAATTGTAAACTTAAAAAGAAAAAACTTGTCCATTAAAATAAACCTCAGGATTTGTATCTTAAATTATTACACACAAACAAGTATTGTATGCATACAAGAAATCTTTTTTTTTTTTTTTTTTTGAGTTGGACTCTCACTCTGTCACCCAAACAGGAATGCA
>NW_007257279.1:83262-87624 GCF_000164805.1 Carlito syrichta | reverse complement strand
GCCACCACGCCCGGCTAATTTTTTGATTTATTGTAGAGATGAGGTCTCACCAAGTTGCCCAGGTTGGTCTCAAACCCGTGGGCTCAGGCAATCTTCTCACCTAGGCCTCCCAAAGTGCTAGGATTATAGGCGTGAGCCACTGCGCCCGGTCTAATATGTTTTATTTTATTTATTTATTTACTTATTTGAGTTGGAGTCTCACTCTGTAACCCAGACTGGAGTGCAATGGCCGCTCCCGGCCAGCGCAGCCTCGACCTGCTGGGCTCTGGCGATCCTTACACCTCAGCCTTCCAAGTAGCTGGAACTACAGGCGCGCGCTACCACGCCCGGCTAATTTTTGATTTGTTTTATAGATGAGGTCTCGCCAAGTTGCCCAGGTGTGTCTCGATCCCGCGGGCTCAGGCAATCCACTCACCTTGGCCTCCCAAAGTGCTGGGATTACAGGCTGAGCCACCGAGCCCGGCCACAAGAAATCTTAACAAAAAACAACTCCATGAACTATTTACATCATTTTATCTCTTTAATCTTTTACTAAGGTAGACCAAGCATAAACTATTTTTTCTTGCTTTTTTGCAAGCATTTCCATGTATTCACATCGCCCTCAACAGCTTTACAGAGCAGTTATTCCAATGCTTCATTACAAATATAGGATATCAAAAGGGAGAAAGATATATATGATGGAATATTACACAGCCATAAAGAAAAAATTATGGACTTTGCAGCAACTTGGATGGATTTAGAGTCTATAATACTCAGTGATTTATCACAGAAACAAAGATCTGAGTACTATATGTACTCACTCATAAGGGGACCCTGAACATTTATAATACTAAAAGGAAGGGGTTGGCAGTAGCAGGACACTGTGGGAGGGGGCACATAATATCATTAAGGGTACCCAAAGTTTACCCGCACGATGACCATTTACGTACCTAACCCTGAATTATACTCCACATCTTTAAAATAAAATAATTACTTTGCTTTTTAAAAAGTGAGAAAGAGGCTTACAGAATTCATCCATTCAAATATTAGGCTACTAGACGTACGCGGGCCTAATGCAGGTGCAGGGAACTGTAAACGAGACAAAAATCTCTCCCTTCAGGGAGCTTACATTGTACTGAGGGATCAAACGCTTAAAATATGTCTTGTGATATTAAGAGTTAAGGAAGCAGCCGGGCTCGGTGGCTCAGCCTGTAATCCCGCGCCTTTGGGAGGCTGAGGTGAGTGGATTGCCTGAGCCGGCGAGACCTCATCTGTACAATAAATAAAAAAACTTAGCCGGGCGTGGTAGCGCGCGCCTGTAGTTCCAGCTACTTGGAAGACTGAGGCGGAAGAATCGCCGGACCCAGCGGGTCGAGGCTGCGGTGGCCGGGAGCGGCCACTGCCCTCCAGCCTGGGCGACAGAGTGTGACTCCAACTCAAAAAAAAAAAAAAACAAAACAGTTAAGGAAGCAATGTCAGAAGACGGAGTATGCCGTGGGATCTCTATTTAGAATAATGAAGGGCGGTCTCATTTGAGGCAGTGACGTTTGAATTAAGACCCAAAGATGGCCAACTGGGGAAAGAATCTAGTCCAATTGAAGATTTTCCAGAGCAGAAAACTGAAGTCTAGCAAGTGAAAGTGACCTGAGCTATTGCACCGAAATCAATTTCTTTTCTTTCTTGTTTTTGAAAGCAGGATTTATCGAAAGGACAGGGAAGCTGGGACCCGAAGAGGTTGCCCCCGGAAATCAATTTCAACTATTCCCCATCGGTAGTACATTTGGATCTTGACATGTATCAAGCGCCCTCTGGCCATTTTTAGATGCTTACCTTGGGCGCTCTTTCCCCTGCTTGAAGCTAGGTCAAAAGGCCATGACTTAACTCCCCACCCAGGGGCATCTGGTCGTCCCTTAATGTCTTTCCCGTCCTTTTTTCCATAGGCGAATCCCTTCCCCACACTCCCAGCGTTGTTCTGTTTGAACGCAATCCCCTTGGGCCCGGCCGAGGCGGGCCCGAGCCGTCGTCGGCCTGTTCACCCGCCGGCGGCCTGTTCACCCGCCCGCAGCCTCCCTCTGTGTTCGGGCGCCCGCGGCTCCCCGCGCCGGCGTTTAGGCCCCTAAACCCCCGACGGCCTCACCTGGCCGGAGGGGCCATGCGGGAGGTGCGGCTTCGGCTTCCACGCGGCATCGTGAGTACCCGGCGGCCCCGCTTCTCGACGTGCGAAACTACGAAGAGCCCACGGACTTCTGCGAAGGAGAGCGGAAGACGAAGGGCGGGGCAGGCTCTGGGTGACCAATCAGTGCACAGACAGAGGACTTCCGTTCGCGATGACTCCGCGGCTCTGAAGGTCATTGGAAGAGCAGAAAGTCACGGGGCGGGGCGCGCTTCGCCTTACGCGGTGACGTCATTAGCTCGGCGCCAGGGATCTTTATATTTTAGAGGCAGGGCCTGGCTCGCTCTGTTACATAGGCGGGGGTGCTGTGGTGCGTTAGTAGTTCCTTGCAGCCTCGAACCCTTGGGCTCAAGCGATCCTCCCACCTCACCCTCCAGAGTTGCTGGGACTACAGGTATGCACCACACCCGGCTAATATTTGTATTTTTTGTGGAGGGGGGTTGGGGGGGGCTCTCACAATGCTGTCCAGGCTGGTCTTGAACTCCTGACCTCAGGCGATCCTCCCGCATCGGCCTCCCAAAGAGCCAGGGATAGGGATCTTTAATAAACTGGAAGTTCCTGAGCTGCTTAGCAAACCTTGTCCTCTGACCCTAGCATGAGTCAGAACCGTAGCAGTTTACTTCCGAGGGCCGGAGGATTGCTGCTGTTTTCTTCAAATGTTTGTACTAAATCCAACCTCGAGAGTGAGTCACATCTCCCTGGCTTGACTGCCAGGGAACCTTGGGCAAGTTTCTTAACCTTTCTCAGCATTTTAAGTTAGAGGATTCGGACGGACAGGGTGAGGGTGGATTGCTGGAGCGAAAGAGGAGAGGCCCAGCACCACCGGGGGCCGGCAAGCCGCCGCACTGGGAATCCAGAGATCCAAGTAAATGCAAAGAATTGCAACACACACAGAGGTTAAGAAAGAAAAGTTTATTTAAAAGTAAATTAGAGCCGAGCTCGGTGGCTCAGCCTGTAATCCCGCGCCTTTGGGAGGCTGAGGTGAGGGGATTGCCTGAGCCCGAGGGTTCGAGACCTGCCTGGGCAGCGAGGCCTCATCTCTACAATAAATCAAAAAATCAGCCGAGCGCGGTAGCGCATGCCTGTAATTCCGGCTACTCGGAAGGCTGAGGCAGAAGGATCGCCGGAGCCCAGCAGGCGAGGCTGCGGTGGCCGGGAACGGCCACTGTACTCCAGTCTGGACGACAGAGTGAGACTCCAACTCAAAAAAAAAAAAAGTAAATTAGAGAGAGAAAGAGAAGGAAGAGAGAAGATTCACCTCTCCGAGGTGGGGGAGGAGGACCGAAGCCAGGAAGCATGGTGACAGCCATAGCTCAAAGAGCACATGGCCACACCAGAGTCTAGCAAGACAATGGGCGCTGGTTGCTTTGGTTGAGTCCTTTTAACCATTCCCCTAGATGGGGAAGATCATTAAGTTGATTGGGTGGTGGTCTGCTTCCACCTCATCATAAAGGGGCAGACAAGCACAGGTACTGATGATGTCAGGTGATGGACAGCAGGCAGATGGGTTGGTTAGTCACATGATTGCTGCCATCGTAGGGCATATCTGTGTCACTTAGTTCACAGAGGACTGATTGGGTTAACCCTGGGGGGGTTCCTGCAAGAGCCTTGTTAGACATTTGCAGTTCACAAACTCAGACATTTGCAACTCACAGATTCCTTGACCAAAGGCCGGTGGTCATATTACTGCTTTTATGACTTTGGTCAGTCAAAGGGTGATCTTTGATCTTGGGTCTTGACAAGGAACCTAAAAGTTTACTAGAGATTATTATGCTAAACCATGAATGGTTAGGCGTCCTGGTTTTGCATCTGAAGGAGATTTGCTGAGGAGGATGGAATAGGCTGCTGCTTATTCTGTAGTAGAATGTCTGAATGTTTTCTAATGGTTAAGCTGAGGCAAAAAGACTAAAGAATAAGCTAAGTTTCTTCTAGGTTTCTATAGGTACCTTTCAAGGACAAGTTTTTTTGAGGCACAGTGTGGACGGGTAATATGAGCTGAATGCAAGAAATAAAGGGTTTGGCCAAGCCGAGTTGGTTGTATTTGTATTTCTCTTCCTTGTCTGTGGATCCATTCAACAGAAGTTAAATGCAGACTGCGGGGTCCTGCCCTGCAAGGTCGTGAGATCTCCTGAAGGAGAGACGGATAGGCAAAAGACGAAAACATTATACTCGGACACCTGCTTCCTGAACAGATGACAATTTAATGTTAG
>NW_007257279.1:80248-83015 GCF_000164805.1 Carlito syrichta | reverse complement strand
GAACTGTCTCCAGAAAGTTAGCAGTAGTCTTCCTTCTGGGGCTTTATGGCCTTCAGAGTTCTGTAATCGCCTTTCTTGTCCAGGTGTCTTCGTTACTTTTCTTATCCTGCAGTGCTTGTTTCTAAAGAAAACTCAAAAGAAGCTTTTAGTAATGTTTCCCAGGCCCCCAAGGTTGCTTTCTGTCTTTAGCTAAGTTATCATAAAAGTGTCTGATTAGTATATTATGAGTTCAGTGAAAACCCACTTTATAAATGTTAACTTAGAGTTTTAACTATTGATTTAAGTAAAAACCTTAGCATTAATCTTTATCCTAAGTCAGTGAAAACAGTGTTATAAATCACCTGCATAACTCCTAGATAAGTGTTAGAACTTATAATGAATTCATAATGAACTTACTATAAACTTGTGCTTCTAAAAAACCTTATGTCTAAACACTAAACTGCATAATCCTAAATCAAATAAAGAGTGGATATACTTATATCATTTATTACTTAAGCAGTATCTAGTAACTTATAACCAAGTGAAAGAAAGCATTCTTGATGTGCTTCAGAGTTTAACCCTTGCATATATTAGAAAAGGCCAAGCAGCATAGTGGGAAAATGGAAAAATGAACTATGACATTCTCAGGTTAGCTGTGAGTACTTCGCATAAACATGCCATCTTCTTCCATGACTGCACAGAATTTCTTCAGCTGTACCAACAGCAAGGACGGAAGACAGAAGGGCCTCAACTGCCCGGACTCGCTTTGCGGCCGGGGGTCCTCAGCGCACCTGGACTTTGTCAATCAGGCAGACCTCCAAGGCCGGCTCCCAACAACAGACAATAATCCATACTTTTATGTATTACCGTACATTTTTAGCTTATTTTCATATACATTAATTTGTGTCCAGAATTGGGATAGTGACCATATACTGACAATTCAACAAAAAATTACTGAATGGCTAGCTAGGTTCTACCTTCCTGGAGTTTAAATTTCAAGGAGGGGAAACACAAACGCCTACGTGAATCGGGTGGTGGTGACGTGAAGAAAAAGCAAGGCAAGAGATGAAGTTAGACGTTAGGCAAGGTGGGACTCTGAAGAGGGGACATCTGAACATTGCCCTTGAAGAGGTGGAGAAGCCCCCTGTTTAGGAAAGAAAAGAGCATTCCAGGAAGAGGGAACAGCAGTTGCAAAGGCCTCAAGCATCTGTGCTTTGGTGATACTTGGTGTGAAATGCTTTTAACAGTAACATTTAGAATTGCTGCAGGAAGGAAAAAGTTGGCTAGAGGCATTTCATGAGGGGGCTCATGGGAAAGCCCTTGGGGCGCCATTTCTGCTTGAATGTCAGTCAGAAATTTCACCCTCCCAGCGGAGAGCAGTTTTTGTGTGTGTTTTTTTGTTTGTTTGTTTTTGAGTTGGAGTCTCTGTGGCCCAGGCTGGAATGCTGTGGCACGCTCAAGGCCACTGCAGCCTCTACCTGCTGGGCTTAGGCGATCCTTTTTCCTCAGCTTTCCAAGTAGGTGGGACTACAGGTGCACACCACCACGCTTGGCTCATTTTTTGATATATTGTAGAGGTGAGATCTCGCCATGTTGCCCAGGCTAGTCTTGAACAATCCTCTCACCTCGGCCTCCCAAAGTCCTGGGATAGGAGGTGTGAGCCATCACCCGGATGGTAGCAGAGATTTTTGGTTTTTTTTGAGTCAGAGTCTCACTCTATCACCCAGACTTGAAGGAGACAAAGGCATAAGCTGACAAAATCCTTATGTCTTAAAAAGCACAAGCTTGACAAGGTCCTTGTGTTCCTGGCCTGGCTCCAACAAGAGCTTGGCCAGTACTTCCTTCTCTCAATGTTTGCCCTTGAGAGTGTTGATTTAGTAGGATTCAGATAGTGTGACCTCTAGTCTGTGTAGGCTGGATATAGCCTGCTTTAATAATAACTTTACTTAAAACTTCAAAGAACATAGATGTTAGTAGTTTTACTTAGACTTACAAAAAACAAAGATGTTAGTGTTATAGTAATCTTGCCAAGAAAGTCACAAGCATTAACCTTTTTCTTGCTGATGCTAGCATTAAGATATTTTCTGTTTATGTAGTTCGGTTTTTATTTACTGTAAGAATAAAATGGTTCACACCTATCTAGGAGTGAGTCTTCCTAATCCTACAGTTCTTTGTTTTTCTTTCTCATTCCCTCCCCCCACCTCAGGCTCTGCTCTCCCAGAACAGGGACCTGAGTAAAACATGGGACATTTACATTCTAAGGAATGCACTCTCTTTGTGCAAATGTTGAAATCTATGTTAAAGGCTTGTGGAACGGAAAAGCAGTTGGATAGGTTTCTGCAGTGTATTGAGGAAGTTTGTCCTTGGTTCCCTGAGGGAGGTACTGTTAATTTAATTACATGGGAAAAAGTAGGTAGCCATTTAAGGGGCCACTATCAGGCTCATGGCCCTGAGACTGTGCAGATAGATGCCTTCTCTCTTTGGAATCTGGTACGGAACTGCCTGGACCCTTCCTATGAATATCATAAGACAGAACAAGGCCTTCCATCTTTGCAGCACTCCCCTTCAGCGCCTGCTTTGGGGTCAGCTAAGGATAGGGAGACACCGTTGCCTGAGGACTTTCAGGAGGAACTGAACGAAGAGGCTGCCCAGTAGCATGATGACAATATTTTCGTGGCTACTCGGGCTTCCTTGGCTGAGCTTCTGCTCTCTGTTCCTCCCACTCCTCCTTTAGAGGAGGTTGAGGCTTCGGCCCCCCCACTTACCCTCTGATTTTTTTTTTTTTTTT
>NW_007257279.1:77909-79873 GCF_000164805.1 Carlito syrichta | reverse complement strand
TCCACTCACCTTAGCCTCCCAAAGGCGTGGGATTACAGGCTGAGCCACTGAGCCCGGCTACCCCCTGATATTTTTACCCAACATATGGACTTGTTGACAGTGTTGGCAAAGAAATGTTCAGTTTCAAAAGAGGAGGCCCCAGTATGTCACACTTTCAATTCAAAAGAGGAAGACCCAGTGTGTCGCACACTAAATTCGAAAGAGGAAGTGTCTATGCCTCCTCATGGGTTCAAGACAGGGGCCTTCCCCTTTCATGGGACCAGTCCAGATTAGCGCCACAAATGCGGGAAAGTGTCAGGTTCTCCTGTCACCTTTGCGAAAGGTGGTCTAGTCTGCTCTCATGAGGGGAGATTGACTGGAGGGATTTCATGCATATCCGGTGAACACCATTGGCCTGGATGACCAAGGTCGAGAAATTCAAGAATACAGACACTTTCTATAAAATCGATGAAAGATCTTAAGACTACAGTAGCCCAATATGGTGCTACAGCGCCATTTACCCTGGCTATGTTAGAGACTGTTTCCCAGGAAAGTTTAACACCTAATGATTGGCATATCACTGCAAAGGCATGCTTGTCCGGGGATATTTGTGATGGAAAACTGATTTTGGGGATAGATGTAAGGAACAAGCAGAAAGGAACAGAGGAGGGGACTTGCATATTATCAATTTGGATATGCTCCTTGGTGAGGGTGCATACACCTCTCAGGAGTCACAAATTCTATACCCTCCAGGCTGCGTATGGTCAGATTAGTGGGGCAGCCTCTGGGGCATGGCGCAGGCTACCGTTGGCAGGCATAAAAACTGAACAACTTTCTAAGATTTGCCAAGGGCCTGATGAGCCTTACCAGGATTTTGCATCCCGCCTTTTGCAAGCAGTCGGTTGCTTGGTAGTGGATGGAGAGGCAGGGACATTATTAGTTAAACAATTGGCCTATGAGATTGCTAATTCTGCCTGCCAAGCAGCCATTCGTTCCTATTGGAAGAAAGGGGATTTGTCAGATTACTTTTGCCTATGTGCACATATCGGACCTGCCTATATGCAAGGTATGGACATGGCTGCTGCCTTGCAGGGGACTGCGGACCCTATCACCTGGTTGTCTCGGTGGAGCAGTGGCCACTTTCTGGGAATAAGCTTACAGCGGCCACTGCGCTTGTTCAGGAGCAGCTTGCGGCCGGCCACATTGAGCATTCAAACAGTCCTTGGAACACTGCTATTTTTGTCATTAAGAAAAAAATCAGGAAAATGTCATTTACTGCAGGACTTGAGAGCTGTGAATCGTTCTATGGAAATCATGGAACCACTGCAACCTGGTCTGCCCTCTCCTGTAGCCATTCCAGATGACTATTTTCTTTTTATTATTAATCTTAAAGATTGCTTTTTTACTATTCCACTTTTTTACAAGGATCGAAAACGCTTTGCTTTCTCATTTTGCTGGCTGTTAATTTTCAATAGCCGGCCCAAAGATTTCAGTGGAAGGTATGCCTCAAGGCATGGCCAATAGCCCCACCTTGTGTCAAACTTTTGTGGCCAGAACCTTGCAACCTGTTCAATCATATTTTCCCAAGGCTTATATCATCCATTACATGGATGATATTCTTGTTGCTCATCCTGATGAAGAGGAATTGCAGGAGATATTTTTTAAACTACAAAATTCTCTCCATAATGCTAGTCTCATCATTGCCCCAGAAAAGGTGCAATGGGCAGCTCCTTATGAATATCTTGGGAGAATTATAAATGGGCGCAAAGTCCGGATGCAGAAGCCTCAAATCAGAACTGATTCTTTAACCACTTTGAATGATTTCCAAACGTTGTTAGGTGACATTAATTGGTTGCGCCCTCTTCTTGGAATTACCACTGTGCAGCTCATACCTCTCTTTGATATCTTTTTTTTTTTGAGTTGGAGTCTCACTCAGTCGCTCAGACTGGAGTGCAGTGGCTGCTCCCGGCCACCGCAGCCTCGAC
>NW_007257279.1:72632-77643 GCF_000164805.1 Carlito syrichta | reverse complement strand
CCAGGCGGGTCTCGAACCTGCGGGCTCAGGCATCCACTCACCTCAGCCTCCCAAAGGCGCGGGATGACAGGCTGAGCCACTGAGCCCGGCTCTTTGATATCTTAAAAGGAGATTCTGACCCTCGATCTCCATGGCACTTTATCCCTGAGGCCCAAATCACCTTACAAATGGTACAGGAAGCGATCGCTGCACAGCAGGTCTCTCACATTTCTGTCACTGAGCCTTGGTCTCTATTAATATTGCCTATACCTTATTTATCCACAGGAGTTTTTTGGCAACAAGGACCTGTGGAACGGCTGCATCCCGACGATACACGGTTACCCCGTATTAGGAGTCTGTCACCCTCCTTATTATCAGAGGTCAGTGTCGGGTTCGGGAACTTTTTGGCCAGGAGCCCGCTCTAATTGTGGTTCCCTACACAGGCCCCCAGATGTCATGGCTCTGGGAGTTATGTTCTGCATGGCAGCTGGCCATGGCCCATTTCTCTGGACAGCTGGATTCTCACTGTCCACCCTCCCCTTACATTCGCAGAGGATCATCCCTTTATTTTTCCTCAGGTTACAAGCACCCAACACTTGCAGGATGTGAAACTAGTTTTCACTGGTGGGTCTTTCTCGGGAACCCCAACTGCTGTCATTGATGGTACTGTTTCCCATTTCCAAACAGGCTACAACTCTGCTCAGTGAGTGGAATTGTTTGCGGTCTGCCAGGTTTTTCTCCAACTCTCTAACATATGTTTTAATTTGTTTACAGATAGTCACTATATTACCATTGTTTTATCTCATTTGGAAACTGCTAGTTTGCCTGTCTCCGTTTCTTTTCATGAAATACTTTCCCTTTTACAGGAAATTCAGACATGAATCCAGGCCCACACCGCCCCTTTTTATTTTATTTATTTATTTATTTATTTTTGAGTTGGAGTCTCACTCTGTCACCCAGACTGGAGTGCAGTGGCCGCTCCCGGCCACTGCAGCCTCGACCTGCTGGGCTCCGGCGATCCTTCCGCCTCAGCCTTCCAAGTAGCCGGAATTACAGGCATGCACTACCACGCTCGGCTGATTTTTTTGATTTATTGTAGAGATGAGGTCTCGCCTGCCCAGGCGGGTCTCGAACCCGCAGGCTCAGGCAATCCACTCACCTCAACCTCCCAAATGCGCGGGATGACAGGCTGAGCCACCGAGCCCGGCTCCGCCCCTTTTTATGTTGCACATATTCGTGCTCATTCTGCGCTGCCTGGGCCTTTGTCTGAGGGCAATGCTTTGGCTGACGCAAGGACACGGTTTTTTGCTTTCCCATTGTTATCCCCTGCTTCAGCGGCCGCTGCTTCTCACGCCCTTTATCATCAAAATGCTCAGAATTTGCGTCACCAATTTGCACTTTCCAGAGAAGCCCCACGTCAGATAGTTAATGATTGTCCTGTTTGCCCATAGTTTCGGTACCCTCCTTCCACAGGTGTGAATCCTAGGGGCCTCTTGCCAGGACATCTCTGGCAAATGGATGCGACACATGTCCCCTCTTTTGGAAAGTTAGCTTATGTTCACATTACCGTGGATACCTGTTCTGGTTTTCCTTTTGCCTCCGCTCGTTCAGGTGAGGCTGCTCGTTATGTGACAGCTCATTGCTTGCAGCCTTTGCTGTTATGGGTATCCCTAAATCTATTAAGACTGACAGTGGCCCTGCCTATACTGGCCAGGCCTTTGCAAATTTTTGTGCCACTTTCCAGAGCTCCCATTCCACTGGAATTCCTTATAATCCTCAGGGACAAGGAATTGTTGAGAGGGCTAACAGAACGTTGAAGGTGCAGTTGCAAAAATTGAAAAGGGGGTAATATGGACATTCCTCCCCATGTGCTCTGTTAGCACATGCTCTATTAATTATCAATTTTTTCGATTTAGACCGTGATGGAGTGTCAGCGGCGGAACGTTTCTGGCGCCCGTCACCTAAGGCAGAGGCTTTGGTTCACTGGAAAGATCCTATGACAGGGTTATGGCAGGGGCCTGACCCTGTACTCGTTTGGGAACGAGGCAGTGCTTGTATTTTTCCTAGAAATGTGGAAGGTCCCCGATGGCTCCCAGCCCGGCTCATCTGCCCCTACTCCAGTCCCCCGCTCCCGTGCAGGTGGGGCCACCGATTCCCTCATTCAGGAGGATGACCAACGTCCCGCTTCAACAAATCCCTCATTCCAGTGCGACACGACGGAGCAGGGCCCCAACGTGGGGGCAACTGAAGGCGCTGACTTCCCAAGCTGAACGTCTGGTGCAGGAGCATGGCGGGAATGCTTCTGATCCTGCTACCCTGTTCCTGTCTATGATGACTGTGGTCGCCTGCCAGGTGGGTGTGGTGGCCGGTGACGGATCCCCCTATTGGGCCTATGTGCCTGACCCCCCCTTTTTTAAGGGTGGTGGTCTGGGATGATCCCTCGGTCCCTGTATATGTTAGCAATGCTTCTTTACTTGGGTACCCTTCTACTGACTCTATTATTCCACAATGGCTAGATGGATTTTCCTATGAAGGACGTTCTTCACGGACTCCCATTTGTATTTTCTCGCTTATGGCACCCCACTACTGCCAGAGACTCAGGCTGTGTTCCTATTACTCTCACCTTTAAATATACTCATGGGTTTGTCTCCCATGGAATGGAACATCAGCCGTGGAAGGAAAGGAAGTGGGTCATGTCCCTTTATGGGCCCCCACGCTCTCGTACCACATCTACTGAAACCCCTCCTTCTGGGATCCCATTATGCTCTGAGGCCGAAAACTTTTTGTTCTCCCATTTCCCCCCATGGCGGCAGCGCCATTACTCTGTAGCCACTTGGCACCACATTCCTCACACTAGAGAAGGAGTTACGGATTGGGCTGCCCCTGATCCTTTAGTTAAAACTGAACTACGACGTGCTGAGACCTTTGGTGGATGGGTGGTGGATGGGTGGAGACTATCCTCTCCACCTCCGCGGGTTGGCCGCAGTTGGGTGTTTGGAAATGTACTTATTGTAATCTTACTAATTGTGTAGCTCCTGAGAATGGGGGACAACAAGTTGTGGTTTTGCACCAACCTTCTTTTGTTATGATGCCTGTAAAATATCTCTGGACCATGGTATCAAGATTCTAGTTGGCATGCTTTGTCTCAATTGTCTAATCTACTTGATCGCCCTCGCAGGTTTATTGGATTATTAGTAGCAGGTACTACTGCTTTCTTAACATTGATTGCTTCAGCTACTGCTTTAGCAATAGTATTGACTCAGGAGATCCACATAGCCCATTATGTGGATCATTTGGTAAGAATATTTAAACCGGGCTCGGTGGCTCAGCCTGTAATCCCACGCTTGGGAGGTTGAGGTGAGTGGATTGCCTGAGCTTGTGGGTTCGAGACCTGCCTGGGCAACTTGGCAAGCCCTCCTCTTTACAATAAATCAAAAATTAGCCGGGCATGGTAGCGCACGCCTGTAGTTCCAGCTACTTGGAAGGCTGAGGCGGAAGGATCGTTAGAGCCCAGCAGGTCAAGGCTGTGGTGGCTGGGAGTGGCCACTGCACTCCAGTCTGGGTGACAGAGTGAGACTCCAACTCAAAAAAAAAAAGAATATTTCTATAGCGCTAGCCCATCAAGAAGCCATTGATGTGAAATTGGAAGCCATACTCATTGCCCTCGAGGAGGCAGTGTTAGTCATTGGAGACCAACTTATAGCTTTAAAAACCCAAGTGTCATTAAGCTGTCATGCCGAGTTTCCAGTTTCAATGGGTCTGTGTTACTTCAAAGCCATGCAATGACTCTGAATGGAACTGGGACTTGGTTAAAAACGATTTGCTTGGGATATGGTCTGCAAGTAATATTTCCTTGGTTGTTGCCCAATTGCATCGGATGTTGTAGAAATCTCCACGTCTGGGTCTTTGCTGCCCACCAGTACTTTGGCAACAAACATCATGGATAAGATTATGCATTTGATATCCACTCGTAGTTTGTGATCTGCTGTATATCCTATGATAGCATTTGGAGTTTTAATTTTGGTTTTACTGTTTTGTTTTCCAGTCTGTGTCTGAGGAGGAGAACGGGCCATCTGAGAACTCAGAATAGAGGTCCACAAACTGTGCTTAAAAGAAAAAGAAAAGGAGGAGATGAAGGAGACAGAAGACATAAGCTGACAAGGTCCTTGTGTTCCCGGCCTGGCTCCAACAAGAGCTTGGCCAGTACTTCCTTCTCTCGATGTTTGCCCCTGAGAGTGTTGATTTAGTAGGATTAAGATAGTGTGACCTCTAGTCTGCGTAGGCTGGATGTAGCCTGCTTTAATAATAACTTTACTTAAAACTTCAGAGAACATAGATGTTAGTAGTTTTACGTAGACTCCCAAATAAACAAAGATGTAGTGTTATAGTAATCTTGCCAAGAAAGTCACAAGCATTAACCTTTTTCTTGCTGATGTTAGCATTAAGCTATTTTCTGTTTATGTAGTTTGGTCTTATATAAAGGGCATGCTGTGAGAATAAAATGGCTCTCACCTATCTAGGAGAGAGTCCTCTCAATCCTGCTGTTCTTTGTTTTTCTTTCTCATTCCCTCCCCCCAACTCAGGCCCTGTTCTCTGGAGGCTGGAACTCTGCACAAACTGAAGTGCAGTAGCATGCTCACAGCCACTGCAGCCTCTACCTGCTGGGCTCAAGCGATCCTTCCGCCTTCCAAGTAGCTGGAACTACAGGTGCGTGCTATCACGCCCGGCTGATTTTTGATTTATTGTAGAGATGAGGTCTTGCCAAGTTGCCCAGGTGGGTCTCGAACCCGCGGGGTCAGACAATCCACTCACCTCAGCCTCCCAAGCACAGGATTACAGGTTGAGCCACCGAGCCCAGCTTGCTTTCAGTCATTTTCAACAATTTCACTTCTATTGATCAATATTTGAGCCAAGAACTCTTGCAGGTGTTGTTATAGATAAGACATTTGACTGAATGGACTCTTGGTGATTGCAGTAAAAAATTCTGCTCAGCCGGGCTCGGTGGCTCAGCCTGTAATCCCGTGCCTTTGGG
>NW_007257279.1:41163-72471 GCF_000164805.1 Carlito syrichta | reverse complement strand
GAGACTCCAACTCAAAAAAAAAAAAAAAAAATTCTGCTCAAATTAGGTAATAGGGCATCTGACATTTTTAAACTGTGCAAACTGTGTTCCAGAAATTCCACTTCTAAGAATTTAAGAAACAGTCATGATTGCAAAAGAAATTAGCTGTAGAAATGTCCATTTAACAAAATGTATAAACTGAGGAAAACCTATGAATAACCTATGTGTCCTACAATATCAAATTAGTCTACTAAGTTTTATACACACACACACACACACACACACACACACACACAACGTATGCAGCCATTAAAAAATAAAAATAACTGGGCTCGATGGCTCAGCCTGTAATCCCGCACGTTGGGAGGCTGAGGTGAGTGGATTGGCTGAGCCCGCGGGTTCGAGACCCGCCTGGGCAACTTGGCGAGACCTCATCTCTACGATAAATCAAAAATCAGCTGGGCATGGTAGCGCACGCCTGTAGTTCCAGCTACTTGGAAGGCTGAGGCGGAAGGATTGCCGCAGTCCAGCAGGTCAAAGCAGCGGTGGCCGGGAGTGGCCACTACTCCAGTCTGGGCGACAGAGTGAGACTTCAACTCAAAAAATGAAATAAGATAAAATAATAAAAATGTGGCCGGGTATGGTGGCTCAGCCCTGTAATCCCACCACTTTGGGAGGCCGAGGCAAGAAGATTGCCTGAGCCCACAGGTTTGAGACCAGCCTGGGCAACATGGTGAGACTTCATCTCTATAATAAAATTAAATTTTTAAAAAGCCAGGCAGTCAGGGTAGCGTGTGCCTGTAGTTCCGGCTACTTGGAAAGCTGAGGTGGAAGGATTGCTGGAGCCCAGTAGGTCGACACTGGAGTGGCTGTGAGCATGCCACTGTACTCTAGCCTGGTGAAGGAGTGAGACTCCAACTCAAAAAAATAAGTAAATGAATAAAGTAAAAACATGATGAAAGAATATTTAATGTGAAAAGAATCTTTACAATATATTAAATGAAAGAGCAGGTAGTGTTTTGGGAAAGTTCATAAATATTTTGAAGACTGGATTTACATACCCAAGTAGTGATGTTATCTATTGAGTAGTGGAATTATAAGTGATTTCTCTCTTTTTTCCTTTTTTTCCCCTTGTTCCTATTTTCCAATTTTTCTAAGATGAACATCCAGTAATTAACGAATTCTGGTAGTTTAAAATATGTCACACGCTGGGTGCAGTGGCTCAGCCTGTAATCCCAGCACTTGGGAGGCCGAGGCGAGAGGACTGTCTGAGCCCCAGGGTTTGAGACCAGCCTGGGCAACTTGGTGAGACCTCGTTTCTACAATAAATCACAAAAACTAGCCGGGCGTGTTTTGTAAATACACATTAACTGTTTCACAAATCTATCCCAGCCAACTATAAACAATATTTAGCAGAATTCTGGTATTTATTTTTACTTCCTAAGTTTTTTGTTCTTAGTGTAATGAACTTTTTATAAATTCTTAATTTGTTTTTTTTGGATAGAATACATTAACTGTTTCAAAATCCAAAATATATTGACTAACACCCTCCCCCACACCCAGTCCCACTGCCTAAAGGCAACCAGTGTTAACAACTTGAGATATTTTATGCATGTAGTTCCAGCTACTTGGAAGGCTGAGGCAGAAGGATCGCCTAAGCCCAGCAGGTCAAAGCTGTGGTGGCCATGAGCGTGCCGCTGCACTCCAGCCTGGGTAAAAAGAGTGAGACTCCGACAATCAATCAATCAATCTTCACAAGTTCTTTGACATGCTCTTCAAAATGTGGAGCCTAATTTCTCTGTCCTTGAATGTAGTCTAGATTTAATAACTCACCTTCTGATAGGAAAAAGTAAAAGTGACACTTTGCAACTTTGGAAACTAGATCACAAAAGATACTATGGCTTCCTCCATGCTCACTCTTCAGATGACTCACTGGAGAAAGCCAGCTGTCACACTATGACATCTAAGCAACCTATGGAGAGGCTCATGTGACTGGGAACTGTGACCTCCAGTCACAAGTCACATGGGTGAGTCATCCTGGAAACAGCCTTCAGATGACCATAGTCTCAGCCACAGCTTGACTGCAATCTCATGAAACACCCTGAGTCAGAATGATCCAGCTATGCCACTCGGTTCCTGGCCCGCAGAAATTGAGGCAATAAGTATTCATATTTAAGCCACTAGGTTTGGAGCAATTTGTTACATATCAATAAATAATGAATATGCATATTTTCTGCAGTCATCACATAATTTAATTTAAAAATTCTATTATCTAAAATGAACAAAATCTAGTAAGAACAACTCAAGAGTGTTGCTTTAACATGGTGTATGTCTGAGTGGGCTGTATTTTACAGCAGGAGTTGTGGAGGAACTGAAATGCTTAAGATAATATATATTATAGTCCTTACACCCTAAATGTAGTTTTTCTTGGAATAACTATGGCATACTTGTATAAATACTGTATCTTGCACATAGCAGTCCAAAAAAAAGAATGAATTATATAATAATTGGTCTAAATTCCTAAATAAGGAATGAATATAATTGTTGATCCAAAGGTGCTAAGTATTATACGAACAAGTGGTTAAGTGGTGTTTATAGTTCTAAAGGCTTTTAAGGGAGTGGACATTCAGTGTTGGATAAAGGCTTCAGGGAGGTGGGATTAATTTCAGAAATTAACACTGTAATAGGGGAACAGGCAGGCTAAGTAGGACAGCACAGACTCAAATTAAGAGGTATGTCTGGCTGTTGGCTCACCCTTAGAGTCCCAGCTACTCAGGCTGAGGCTGGAGGATCCCTTGAGCCCAGGAGTTAAAGGTTATAGTTATAATCACGCCACTGCACTCCAGTCTAGGCGACAGAATCCAACCCTATCTCTAAAAAGAAACAACAAAGAGGCAAAATTGAATTTGATGGGTTTAAGGGACAGAAGACCTGTGTCAACCAGGACATGTTTTTATAAGCAGTGGAAACAAATTTAAGAAAATCCAATAGATTAATTCCAGGACAGTTATAAGGCATCTAGGCCTTTTATACTTCAGGTTAGAGAATTCATTGAAGGTTTTTATATGATTAAAATGGTCTTCAAGATTAATGCAGGTATGGTGTCCAAGACCTAGCAGAGACAGACAAGGGGCAAGGAAGAAGGGCTAAGACAGTGGCAGTGGGAACATTATTACTAATTATTTTAGTGCCTACTATGTATCAGGCACTAAGAGCTTTATATGCATACTCCTCACAAGAACTCTTGAAATAGGTACTAGGATTACCTCCATTTTATAGGAAGCATGTTTAGAGAGGTTTAATAACTTGCTCAAGTCTATAGGCTGGAAAGAATGAACTTTGACTCCGCAGCCAGGATTATTACTGGGGGTTGGAGACATTTTTAAAGATGGAATTAAGGTAGTAAGTGAAAGAACTTGACTTCATATTAGAGAGGAAGAAGGGGAGAGATGATATTCTGTACATTTAAAAGTAACTACCATCCATTGAGCTCCTATTATTTTTCAGGACTGTAAATGTGTTCAATGAGTTGTATATTTGATCAATACCCTGCAAAACTTGGCAAGGAGTCTGAGACCAACCTGGGCAACATAGTCTCTCAAAATAATTTAAGAAAATGAGCCAGGTGTGGTGGTGTGCGCCTACAGTCCCAGCTACTTGGGAGGCTGAGGAGGGTGGATCCCTTCAGCCCAGGAGGTCGAGGCTGCATTTTACAAATGGGAAAACTGAGGCTTGGTGGAATTTGAAGTTTGCTGGGTGCTGGTTGCCCCTTCCAATGCACCGCCCTTCTCTCATAACCAGGGACTCGCCACTAGGCTCAGAGGCCTGACTGAGTAAAGACTGATGAGAAAGAGGAAAGCCAGCCTACCTTTTCCAGCATAATTTTATAACTGTAACTCAACCTTTGTTCTTGGACATGGAGTTTGTGGGTGGTTCTGAACCATATAACATTGTCTAACAGTTGAGGAAAACCGATGCTGGGAAGAATGAATGTTTTTTGAGCATCTGCCGGTTTGGAGCACTTCTTTCAAATCTTGGGAAAAATTAAAAATTTTAAAATGCATATGAAAAGAATAACATTTCTTTATCAGTTAGTTTGAAGGAAATGAGTCTCCTTAAAAGTTTCCATTTTCAAAAAAAATTGTTCAAATATAGTATGATTTATCATACCTGACAGGAAAACTGAGTATAACTAAATATGAAACACTTACTGCTGTATTAAACAATGTACTCCAGAGTCTTGGTCACGAGCTCAAGTACTGGGGTCAGATCATCTAGCTTACTAATTAGCTAGCTGTGTGACCTCTGGAAATTTTTTTTTTTTTGAGTTGGAGTCTCACTCTGTCGCCCAGGCTGGAGTGCAGTGGCACGCTCACAGCCACGATCTGCTGGGCTCAGGTAATCCTTCCACCTCAGCCCTTCAAGTAGCAGGAACCCCGGGTGTGTGCCACCATGGCTGGCTATATATTTTTTGATTTATTGTAAAGACGAGGTCTCACTAAGTTGCCAAGACTGTTCTTGAACCCCTAGGCTCAGGCAATCCTTTTGCCCACCTCCCAATGTGCTGAGATTACAGGTGTGAGCCACCATGCTCAGTCAACCTCTGGAAAGTTACATGAACACTCTGGGTTGTAGAATCCCTTCTCTAAAATAGCAGCATCTACCTCAAAGGATTGTTGTTGGACCAACAGTGCAGAGAACTCAGTAACAAAATAAAATTTCAGGACCCTCTAAAAGCCAAAGAGGAAGTGAAGCCCTGGAGGTGGAGTTAGCATGTTTGCAACTTCTGTTTCTTACATTATAGAATAACTCTCTTCCTTGTTTTTCTATTTTTTTTTTTTTTTGAGTTGGAGTCTCACTCTGCCAGCCACTGCAGCCTCAACCTGCTGGGCTCAGGCGATCCTTCCGCCTCAGCCTTCCAAGTAGCTGGAACTGCAGGTGTGTGCTACCACGCCCGGCTAATTTTTTTTTGATTTATTGTAGAGATGAGGTCTCGCCAAGTTGCCCAGGCGGGTCTCGAACCCGCGGCTCGGGCAATTCACTCACCTCAGCCTCCCAAAGCGGGGGATTACTGAAGGGGTCCAGCCCCGCAAGGTTCATGAGGTTTTTTGAAGGAAAGACGGATAGGTGAAGGACGAAAATATTATACTCGGACACCTGATTTCTGAACAGATGACATCCTTTATTAGTTAACAGAAAGCTTTTATACTATTCGTAAAGGGGCAAGACAAAGAAAATTCCTTCACATACATATCTTTTAAAAGTTACCACCATCTAGCGGTCTTTAGAAGAAACGAATAAGCCAAAAACACTATCTACTTTCAGTTAATGAGTCTTGAGATAAGTTTAAAAGGAGTTTCACTTAAACTAAATATAATGTATACAAAGTTTACTTTGATTTTGGGTCCACATCACTTGTCTAATTAAAAAAGCCTTAAAATCACTAAAACAAAACTATAGATTGTACCTAGTGATAGTAGGAATATGAAGTCCATTAACTTGACCAAACAGCAGTGGCTAGCATTTAAAGAATAACTATGAAAGTCACTTACTGTGAAAATACATATACTAATTTTTACTCTGAATAAACACATAAAGTGAACTAAACATAATGAAATAAAACTAACACAACCAAAATTATTATGGTTATATAATTGCTAATGAGCTTTTAAGTTTAGGATAATGGTGATTTGGCTGTTTTTGTTTCTGTTTTTGTTTTTGTTTTTGAGTTGGAGTCTCACTCTGTCGCCCCAGACTGGAGTGCAGTGGCCGCTCCCGGCCACCGCAGCCTCGACTTGCTGGGCTCCGGCGATCCTTCCTCCTCAGCCTTCCGAGTAGCCGGAATTACAGGCGTGCGGAACCACGCCCGGCTGATTTTTTGATTTATTGTAGAGATGAGGATTTTTTGATTTATTGTAGAGATGAGGTCTCGCTGCCCGGGTGGGTCTCGAACCCGCGGGCTCCGGCAATCCACTCACCTCAGCCTCCCAAAGGCACGGGATTACAGGCTGTTTTTTTTTATGCTTGGCAACCTCCTGGAAAACATCTTTGTCTTAAGATAGGCACTTGAGCAATTATTATTATCTTTGAGGCACCAATTTTATCATTGTGTGAACTTAAACTTACGAACTTAAAACAATCTTCAAAGTAGCTTAAAACACTATAGTATTAAAACTTAATTAATGACTCAAAGTAAAAACCTTGCTAAGCATAACTAGAGCCTAATAATTTTTGACAACCCTCATACATATGTATATTGATCATATAAACTTGTATGATATTACATTTACCAATTACGATTAATACATGGATAAAACAATTATGTCTAGAATAGCACCAGCAACTCTCTTCAAAAGAGTCCCAAATTACAGTCCTTGAAGTGCTTTCAGAAAGTTCCCAGGTGTACAGCTCTTTATGTAGCAGTTTTTCTCTTTTGGGCTTTTACGACCTTCAAAGCTTTGTAATCGCCTTTCTTGTCCAGGTGTCTTTGTTACTTTTTTCTTATCTTGTAGTGTTTACTTTTAAAGAAAACTCAAAAGAAGCTTTTAATGACATTTCCCAGGCCCCCAAGGTTGCTTTCTGTATTTAGTTAATTATCATAAAAGTATCTAATTAGTATATTATGAATTCAGTGAAAACCCACTCTATAAATGTTTACTTAAAATTTAACTATAGAATTAAGTAATAACCTTAACGATTAATCTATATCCTAAGTCTGTGAAGACAGTGTTATAAATCACCTACATAAGTGTTAGAACTTATAATGAACTCATAATGAACTTACTATAAACTTGTGCTTCTAAAAAACCTTATGTCTAAACACTAAACTGCATAATTCTAAATCAAATAAGGAGTGAATATACTAATATCATTTTTTATTCAAGCAATATCTAGTAACTTATAACCAAGTGAAAGAAAGCATTCTTGATGTGCTTTAGAGTTTAACTCTTGCATATGTTAGAAAAGGCCAAGCGGCATAGTGGGAAAATGGGAAAATGAACCATGACATTCTTAGGTTAGGTGTGAGTACTTCGCATAAACATGCCATGTTTTTCTTCCACGACTGCACAGAATTTCTTCAGCCGTACCAAACAGCAAAGGTGGAAGACAGAAGGGCCTCAGCTTCCCGGGCTCACCCTGCGGCCCCGGGGTCTTCGGCCCACCAGGACCCTGTCAATCAGGTGGACCGCCAAGGCCGGCTCCCAACAGATTACAGGCTAAGCCCGTGTCCGGCTTCATTTTTCTTTTTCTTTTTTTAAATTAGGGTCTCACTCTATCACCCAGACTATAGTGTAGTGGCACAGATCATGGCTCACCACAGCCTCTACTTCCTGGGTTCAGGTGATCCTTCCACCTCAGCTGGAACTGCAGGTGTGTGCCACCACATCTGGCTAAAACTTTATTTTTTGAAGAGACGAGGTCTTGCTCTTGTTACCCAGGCTTGTCTCTAGCAATCCATCCACCGTGGCCTCCCATAGTGCTGGGAATGACTAGGGGACAAGCAACCAGACCTCCTCCCCCTCCAATCACTGGTCTTTGTTATAGATTAACAGCCTCCTTTATTGTCCTGCATAGAACTCGGATCAGATGGTGCGAAAGACCCCATGTCTGTTACATCTACAGTGTGGAATGTCAAATATGCCTTTCCGGGGTATGGGGGCAGAAAGACCACCTCAACCAGTCAGATCCTTGCAAGCATGCATTAAGCCTTATATAGGAAGGTGTTGACATTCTGTTAAACTTCCCTAAATTGTCTATATAAACGATCTCAAACTTCCACATTTTGGAATACTGACTCAGTCTAGAATCTGTGCTTTCCAGGCGGCTGTCCTTCAACTTTTCATGTGAATAAGCTCTTTAAACTAGATTCTGATCCGTTTCATTATTTTAGATTGACACACCGTCCAATAAACATTATTGAAATAAGCAAATATTGAACCTTCGGGGAGGTTTATGACAGTTAGGTAGAAATCTTACTCAAATTCCTATCTTTGGGCTCCCCCATTCATCGTTGTGACTTCTTTATAGATAAGAACACAAATATTTGTAGACGTGAAACGCATTACCATCGGAACCGAAAGAAAACCGGAGGGGCTAAAATACGATTGTGGCTGCTCTCTTTTAATCACAAACCCTAAAAAGGCATACCCACTTGGACGTGACCTAACAGTTAGGAAGGAAAAGACACATCGAAGCAGTTCACTTCAGTGACGTCGAAAGGTTCTGTCGACCCACACGGATTCTCTCCCCCTGAGGACCAGGTTACAGTTGGAGTCGCAGAAAACACTTTCATCGGGTCCTTTGGGCATCCCGTAGAAAATCAGACAAGACCCAAATCAATCGTGCCCTTATCGAGCACGAGCCCGGGAAGTAAAGCCCTCGCTTGTGTGTTTAAAGAGACGTTTTCTTCACGTCTGAGCCCCTTCCGTCCAACTACAAGTTCCAGCGGGTCGGGTGTACACTGTCCCCACGGCCGCCAGGAGGCCCGCGGAGGGCGCGGGCCCAGCCCCCACGCGCGGACGCGGCGGCCTCGGCAGGGGCGACCCCGCCCGGGCGGAGGCGCGGGCGGGCTCAGGCGAGGCGGGTGCGCGGCCGGGACTGCAGCTGGCGCTGGCGCCGCTTGCGCTGGCTGCGGAGGAGCTTCTGCGCGATCTTGCGCTCGTGGCCGCCGGGCACCGGCCGGTTTGTGCGCAGCTCCTGCTCGCGCCGCGTGCGGCCCTTGCTGCGCCCGGCCCCGCAGGCCGGGAAGTCGCGCAGGTAGTAGTAGTCGGGGCAGTCGTAAAGCTCCTCCTCGTTGTTCACCGGCGGCGGCGGCCGGGCCCGAGCGTGGCCGGACCGCCGGGCCCGACGCGCGCCCGCTGCCATCGCGCCCAGCCGCCCGGCCGCCCGCCCGCTCACGCCGGCAGGACCGGCGGCCCCGCCCGGCGCTCCGATTGGCTATCACGCCGGCGGGGGGCGGGGCGCCCTGACGTCACAGAGCGGGCGGGGCCGTGGGCGGGGCCTCCTCGCCCCGCCCCCGGGAGTCCCCACCGGCCGGAGGGCGGAGCAGTGGACAAACTCCGGTCCAGAACTTGACGTTTCTGTCGGCCCCAAACCGTAAACGACCCACGTGTGGGTCCGCTTCAAGGACACGCGGGGCTGTGCCTTCCTCGGAAGACTTCGACCGGCCGTGGACACTGAGTTCGGCTATTTGATGACATGAGAAAGTGCTCGGTAATGAATAAATGTAGCTTCTGAAGCAATTTCTCTTATCCCAGGAACGGGTGAAAACAAATCTGTCCGCATGAAAGACGGAAATTCATCACGCGCTCAACGTAGCTCCAGCTGGTAGGGCCGTATGTTATTTTGCATGTGTTTCTTTTCCTCTCCGCCAGTCCGTGTTGTGGGTAAGAAATGCGACTTATCTGCTACGCGAGCATCCAAGAGGGACCAGGCATCTGCTTGCTGCGAGGCGGGAGCCGAGCGCGTCCCCGGGCCGCCCAGGCCCTCGCCCCCGGGCGCTGGGGTCCGCCGCGCTCTTTCGGATTATCCGCGGGCCCTGAGCTGCTCAGCGGGGTCATCTGGGGAGACTGCCTGGAGGCTGCAGCCGCCGCTCGGGGGAGCCCGTCGTGGGGACGCGGAGGCGGCCCGGGGAATCGGGCCAGGTGGCCCGCGCTCCGAAAGTTCCAGGTCTCCCTCCTCGCGTCGCCTCCCAGGTCTAATTACCTAATTACTGCATCCCTGAACGCTGCTCCCAGGGAGTGATTGCGAAGCAGGCCCTGCTTGGGCTTGGTTTGGCTGGCACAGATAATTCTTGTCCCACAAAAATTACAGCTGCCGCCTCCTCGGGGATTTTCTTTGTAAGAGATCGAAGGTGACTCCCTGCTTTTTATTTTTTTAGGGAAACAACAGAAATTTCTCAAATATTTGATCTTGCTGGGTGACTAAGATCAGCATCCCGGAGCCAGTTCCCTGGGGGGGGGCGTGGCCTTCATAGCACACCCCGAGGGCAATTGTGGTGGTTTCTGAGTCCCAGGAGAGCGTTTTTAATAAAACACTAAGGGGATTTTTTTTCTTTCCACTTACATCCACATGTGTTAAGTATGTGCTATTGGGAAAGAGAGAACTAATATTTATTCTCTATACCGCTCTCCTATACATGATCTCTTTTTAGAATTTACTATTATGAAAATATTGACATTCTCAAAATATTGTTCATTCTCATAGAACAAGGAACTCCCCTATCCCGCCACAAGGATTCAACACTTATCAAGCTCCTGAAACATTTGTTTTATGTATCCCTTTCTGTTTTCTTCTGCTGTGTCATTTTAGGCCAAATTGCAGACATTATGTCATTTCGCTCCTATATATCCCAGTGTATAGCTCCAGAAAAGTAGAGCCGTTTCTTACATAAACCATAATGCCATTTTCAGACCTGACAAAATCGACTGATCCTGGTATTATCTAATACCCACTCCAGAATTAAATTTCCCTGATTGCCTAAAGCACATTAGTTTGTTCAACTCAAAATACATACAAAACCTACATACGAAACTTACCTGTATGACTTTTAAGTCTTATATTCCATAACAAACTATCCACCCTTTTCATTTTTCCCTCACATTGATATGTAGAAATTGGGTCAGTTGTCCTGTAGTGTCCTATTTTGTGGATTTGACTGCCTCTTTTCAATATCATTTAAATGGTTCTCTCTCTTCTATATTTCCTGTAAGTTGAAGTTGGATATAGATGCTTATTTATACTCAGATTCAATCTTGAGGGCAAGGAAGCTTCCTAGGAAATGATGTGTGTTGGCATTACACAATGCCTCATTGTACCAATTAGTGATGCTTTGATCAGATAATGACAGCCTTACCCTGCAATTGTAAAGTTCCTCATTAAACTTGAATTGTTTTGTCCATCATTCATTGCTTTATTTGCTACTATATTCATTAGCTATTCTTTCCCCAGGGGTTGTAGCAATTTTCTAATCCAATCATTTCTTCCACATCTATTAGCTAGAATTATTTCCCTCTTGAACTAAGGCTATTTGGTTAGCATGAAATATACTCTGACAGGAAAGGCAGGACAGACACTTAGCATTTCCCTTTTAAAGGTGAATTTTCAGGGATTGTAATGGACTTGACCTTTTTCTCCCTTGAGAACCATGAACTCATGGACGTATCAAAAATATAGTTAATTTGTTTCAATTAATTTCAGTTATTGTAGTCTTTTTTTTTTTTTTTAGTTGGAGTCTCACTCTGTCAACCAGGCTAGAGGGCAGTAGCACGCTTCCGGCCACCGTAGCCTTGACCTGCTGGGCTCAGCGATCCTTCCACCTCAGCCTTCTAAGTGGCTGCAACTACAGGCATGCGCCACCATGCCAGACTAATGTTTTGATTTATTGTAAAGATGAGGTCTTGCCAAGTTGCCCAGGCTGGTCTCGAACCTACGGGCTCAGGCAATCCTCTCACCTCAGCCTCCCAAAGTGCTTGGCTTATAGGCATGAGCCACCGCATCTGGCCTATTGTATTCTTTTTATGCTCAAATTGTCCAATGCTTTGGCCAGTGGGAGCTTCTTCGTGTAATTCCTTCATTCTTTCGTTATTAACCTAGTAGTCTTGGAAAAAGTCCGGGCTTTCTGACCGATCAAAATATCCAAGCTCATCCTGTACATTTATGCCCTAGGTCCAGAATCAGTCATTTTGAGACAATAATCTTGGTGCTAAGTGTATCGTGTCCCTTGATCTTATTGAATAAAATGTACAGGAGGCCATTGGTTTAGACTGAGCTCCTGCACTAGCCCCAACAGACCAAACCAAAATGGAGTTACTCGTGCTGAAGCTCCACATCACCAAATCAAAACTCAATTGTTTATCTGACTTTCCAAGAAACAAGGAGAAAAAGGAATAATAGCCAAATCCCCAAAGGGACCAGTTTTAGCTGTTATGATAAGGAGGTCCCTTCTGCTTTAACCTTTACAAAAGAAGTAACTTCGAAATGGCCAACCTACTTTCTGTTCTCTGCTTCTGCTTTCTTCATCCCTTCTCTACCTATAAAGCTATCCTCCTCTGCTCAGTTCATTGGAACACGCATTGAGCTGTTGCCTGATTCTAGAGTTGCAAACAAAAGCCAATTTGACTTTTATTTATTTATTTATTTTTGTACTCTGTCACTCAGGCTGGAGTGTAGTGGCACGCTCCTGGCCACCGCAGCCTCGACCTTCAGGGCTCTGGCGATCCTTCTGCTTCAGCCTTGCAAGTAGCTGGAACTACAGGCATGCACCACCGTGCCTGGCTAGTTTTTTTATTTATTGTAGAGATGAGGTCTTACCAAGTTTCCCAGGCTGATTTTGAACCCGTGGGCTGAGGCAATCCTCTCACCTTGGCCTTCCAAAGTGCTGGGATTATAGGTGTGAGCCACCGTGCCTGGTCACAATTTGACTTTTAAACTGCATTTGTTGTAATTTTGACTTTTGACAATGCTTGCAAGAACCTTGTGTAATATTACTGTCCTAATTTTCCATATGATGAAACATTTAACAACTTTCTCGAGGTTATAAAACTAATAATAGCAGACCAAAACTAAGACTGAGAACCACTGACTCCCTAGGTAGATATTTCTTCTGTTTTACTGTGCCTCTCTTTTATTTTTTAATTGAATTGAATTGAATTTTTTTTCTGAAGCTTCTTTTATAAGGGCATTACTGTGCCACTTGATATGAACTAATGACTTTTTAGTTCACAGGCAGATTGCTAATCATTCCTGACCTCCTAGCTTCTGATATGGTATTTAAAAGCTACCATCTGTCTTTCTATCCTGCCTAAGAACTCTAAGCTTATGCTGATTACATCACTGGAATAAGATTTAAAAGTGGACTTTGCTCCTTGTTTAGTGGTTTGACTCCAGACTCAAGAGATAACAAACAATCATGCTTCCAGGGGCAGAAAGTTTAATTCCTTATATTAGCATAAATATGCACAGATTAAAAAGTTCTGTCTCTTCTGTTATTTTTCTCCATGAATCATTGCAGCTACCCCATGAGGTCGAGCCAGTTCACGTGGCTTGCCCAAGGTCCTTGGCAGATGTTCCCCTGTGTTTTCTTTTGGACCTAAGCAGAACTTGCTTCTGTCGCTGATGTCCCTCACATACAACTTAAACGATGCTCATTGGCAAACTCAGAGCTGGCTATAGCTTACATTTCAGCACTTCTCTCTCTTCCCCATTCATTCATGAATTTTCATTATTTGCATGTTTGTCTAGTTCCCCTACAAGTTTAGAAACACCTTTGTTCCACATCTCCAGCTGTAGGTGTAAAATAAATGCCTGTTAAATACATCAGTGAATATGTAAACAACAAAACTAGTAAAAACTATTAATGAAAATGGGCAAAATTCAAATGACTATTTAAGCCTCATTTGTTCAAAACACATTTATTGAACATCTACTGTGTGCTAGGTATTGTTTTAGACATTCAGAATAATGTTCTCTATTCGCATGTAGTTTATATTATCTTATGAAGAGGCAGACAACAAAAATGTTTAACATATTATCTCTCGGTGATAAGGGCAATGAAGAAACACGAAGCATAGGAATGTCATGAATGTGATGCTTCAGACAGAAAGGCTAAAAGGTCTTTTGGGGGAGGCAACATTTGAGAATCAAAATAAAGGAAACAAAAGAGAAGGAAAAAGGAAAAAAATAATAAAGCAAAAGTTATAGCATAATGGCAGCGTAGGAAGTTCCAAACCTTTGTTACAGCATAAAAAACATCAATATGAATCCAGAAAATGGCTAAAATAATCTTATTGGAGCTTTGGAAAACAGTCAGATATCTACAACAACCAAGCAAATACCCTATTTGTAAAAATCCACATTCAGAATGATAAGAAATTCGGTACCATTTTTACTTACCCTTGCTCCACCCTTCCATGGCATAGGAGTGGTCATGGTCTGAAGTAGGTGGCAGCCTAGTTTCCAATCTACTCCCTTCCACCAGGGAAAGCAGATCAGATCTTATTTCTAATTCTAATCTGTCTGGGAGCTGCCTGAAGGACTGACTGGAAGCTTAAGTGAAAAAGCAGTGGGCACAGCTCTGGAAAGCTTTAGTGAGACTACAGATCCACAGGTGCCTAGGGCAAGAGATTATATCGGAGACATACAGTAGCCCATCTTAAGGTCCTAAGAAGAAGCTGAGTGAGACTCTGGGAAATTAAGTCTTTCAAAAGCAGCTGTGTAGGTAGGGGAGTTTTAAACGCCACGTACAGGCAAGACAAATATTCAGAAAAGAACTAAGAAGACCTTAAGCTTCCACTTCAGGCTGATTTCAAGGCTCAGAGAAGACTCAGCTACCTAGTATAGGACTGCCCCAGTACAGAGCCAATCTACAAAGACTGGAAAAGGTGACTGTTTTTTCAAATACAGTTTTCAATAACACTGACAAAATCACAAGACACGTAAGAAACAGGAAAACATGGCTCATTTAAAGCAAAAGACTAGTTGGCAGGAATTATTCCTGAAGAAGCACAAGCATTAGATTTACTCGACAAAGACTTTTGGGTTTTTTTGAGTTGGATCTCACTCTGTCACCCAGGATGGAATTCAGTGACACAATCATGGCTCACCACAGCCTCAACCTCCTGGGCTAAGACGATCCTTCCACCTCAACCTCCCAAATAGCTGGAACTAAAATTATGCACCACCACGCCCAGTTAATTATTTTTTTTATTTTTGTAGAGGCAAGGTCTTGTTATGCTGCCTATGCTGGTCTGAAACTCCTGGGCTCGAGGAATCCTCTTGCCTTGGCCTCCCAAAGTGCTAGGATTATGGTGTGAGCCACCAAGCACTGCCTTAGACAAAGACTTTTTTAAAAACTGTCTTAAATATGCTGAAATAGGTAAAGGAAAATATGGATGAAGAACTGAAGGGGACTGGGCATGGTGACCCAAGTCTGTAATCCTAGCATTTTGGGAGGTTAAGGTGGGAGAATCACTTGAGTTTAGGAGTTCAAACCAGCCTAGGCAACATAGCAAGACTTCATCTCTACAAAAAGTAAAAAAAGAGCCGGGCTCGGTGGCTCAGCCTGTAATCCTGCGCCTTTGGGAGGCTGAGGTGAGTGGATTGCCTGAGCCCACGGGTTCGAGACCCGCCTGGGCAGCAAGACCTCATCTGTATAATAAATCAAAAATCAGCCGGGTGTGGTAGTGCACGCCTGTAGTTCCAGCTATTCAGAAAGCTGAGGTGGAAGGATCACCGGAGCCCAGTGGGTCGAGGCTGCGGTGGCCGGGAGTGGCCACTGCACTCCAGTCTGGGTGATGGAGTGAAACTCCAACTAAAAAAAAAAAAAAAAAGTAAAAAAATTAGCCAGGTATAGTGGTGCATGCCTGTAGTCCCTGCTACTTAGGAGGCTGAGATGGAAGGATCATCTAAGCCCAGGAGGTCAAAGCTGTGGTGAATTGTGTTCATGCCACTGCACTCCAGCCTGAGTGACAGAGTAAGACCTCAACTCAAAACAAACCAAAATACTAATGGAAATAAGTAAAATGATTTATGAACAAAATGAGAATATCAACAAAGAGATAGAAATTATAAAAAGGAAATAAACAGAAATTTCGGAGCTAAAAAGTGTAGTAAATTAATTGGAAAATTCATGAGAAGGGCTTAACAGCAGATATGAGCAGTCAGGAGAAAGAGGCATTGATCCTGAAGATAGGGCATATTAAGTTATAAAGTCTGAAAAAAATGAAAGAAAAAAGATTGACCAAAAGTGAACAGAGCCTAAGAGACATATGGTGCATCATAAAGCAGACCAATATATACATTATGGAAGTCTCAGAAAGAACAGAAAATGAGAAAGGGGAAGAGAGATTATCTGAAGAAATAATGGCTAAAAACTACACAAATTTGAGGAAGTTTGTAAATCTTCAAAGGCAAGAAGCTTAATGCCTCCAAAAAGAGGATAAATCTGAAAAGACTCCTATACACATTATAATTAAACTGTTGAAAAACAGGCAGAGAGAATCTTGAAAACTACCAGAGCAAAGTGGTTTGTCTTGTATAATGAATTATCAATAAGATTATCAGTCAATTTTTCAGCAGAAACCTTGGAGGCCAGAAGGAGTGGGATGATGTATTTAAAGTGCTATAAGAAAATAAATTTCTGGCCAAGTATGGTGGCTCATGCCTATAATCCCAGCACTTTGGGAGGCTGAGGTGAGAGGATTGCCTGAGCCCACAGATTCGAGACCAGCCTGAGCAACTTGGCGGCAAGACCTTATCTCTATAATAAATAAAAAAATTAGCCAGGCGTAGTGTTGCATGCCTATAGTTCCAGCTACTTGGAAGGCTGAGGTGGAAGGATCGCTTGAACCCAACAGGTTGAGGCTGTGGTGGCTGTGAGCAATGTGCCATTGCACTCCAGCCTGGGCAACAGAGCGAGACTCTGACTCAAAAAAAAAAAAAATTATCAACCAAGAATACCATATTAAGCAAAACTATCCTTCTAGACCTGACTCCCCAGAAATACTAAAGGGAGTTTTTCAGTTTGAGATAAAAAAATTGTTAAGCAGTAAACATCCATATGAACATATAAAGATCTTTGGTTAGGTAAAAATATCAGCAATTTTTTTTTTGCCAGTATCATTGTAATTTTGGTTTGTAATCCCACTTTTTATTTTCTGCAGGATTTAGAAAGCAAATGCTATAAAACATATAGAAAACAACAAAATGGCAAAAGTAAGTAATTTCCTTTGAATATTTACTTTAAACGTAAAGGGACTAAAATCTCCAATCAAAAGTCATAGATTGGCAGAATAGATTTTTTAAAAAATACAAATATATCTTGTCTACAAAAGACCCACTTTAGATCTAAGGTAACAAATAAGTTGAAAGTGAAAGGATGGGGGGAAAAAAGATTCTATGTAAATGGCAACCAAAAGAGAGCTGGAATGGCTATACTAACATCAGATGAAATAAACTGTACATCAAAAACTATCACAAGGCTGTACGTAGTGGCTCATGGATGTAATCCCAGCACTTTGGGAGGCAGAGGCAGAGACAGGGAATTGCTTGAGCCCAGGAGTTAGAGACCAGCCTAGGAAACATAGCAAGACCTTGTCTCTACAAAATAAAAATAAAAAAATTAGTTGGGTGTAATGGCATGCACCTGTAGTCCCAACTATTTAGGAGGCTGAGGCAAGGGAATCACTTGAGCCTAGGAGTTTGAGGCTGTGGTGAGCCACTGTGCTCCAGCCTGGGCAACAGAATGAGAACCTTACTCGAAAAGAAAAAAAAAAAGAAAGAAAGAAAAAAGAAAAGAAAAACTATCATAAGAGAAAAATAAGGACACTATATAATGATAGAAGCTTCAATTTGCCAGGAAAATATCACGATTATAAGTATTTACGCATCAAATCTCAGAGCTCCTAAATATATGAGGCAAATATTGACAGAATTGAAGGGAGAGAGAGAGACACCTCTGGATAATAATAGGTGACTTTAAACTCCACTTTTAGTAACAGGTAGAATCACCAAACACAAGATAAATAAGGAAATTGAAGACTTGAGCAACACCATAGACCAACTGAACCTAACAGAGAACTCTACCTAATTACGGCTGAATACACATTCTTCTCAAGCATATATGAAACATTTTATAGAATAGATCACATCTTAGGCCACAAAACAAGATTTAAAGTTTTTAAACAATTGAAAAATAGAAAGTCTCTTTTCCAATCACAATGAAACAAAACCCGAAAACAATAGCTGAAGAAAAATTGGAAAACCACAATACATGAAAATTAAACAGCACACTCTTAAATAACCAAAAAAAGAAATCACAAGGGATATGTGAACACAGTTTCAAAGAAATGAAGGTGAAGCACAACATACCAAAACTTATAACATATGGCAAAACAGTTCTAAGAAGAAAATTTATAGCAATATATACTTATATCAAAGAAGAAGACTGAAACTTAAAATACTTGGGGAAGAAAAACTAAAAACTAAACAAGAAAAAAGTCTCAAATCAACTACTTAACTTTACATCTCTAGGAACGAGACAGAAAAGAGCAAACTAAACCCAAAGCTAACAGAAGAAGGGAGACAATTAAAATTAGTGCATAGATAAATGAAATAGAGAATAGAAAAACAATAGCAAAAAATAAATGAAACTAAAAGTTGATTTTTGAAAAAGAAATCAACAAAATTGACAAATTCTTAGATCAACTAAAAAAGAGAGAGAAGACTCACAGAACTAAAATTAGAAATGAAATAGGGAGCCGGGTTCAGTGGCTCAGCCTGTAATCCCACACCTTGGGAGGCTGAGGTGAGTGGATTGCCTGAGCCCGCGGGTTTGAGACCCACCTGAGCAACTTGGCGAGACCTCATCTCTACAATAAATCAAAAATATTAGCCGGGCGTGGTAGCATGCGCCTGTAGTTCCAGCTACTTGGAAGGCTGAGGCGGAAGGATCACCGGAGCCCAGCGGGTCGAGGCTGTGGTGGCCGGGAGCGGCCACTGCACTCCAGTCTGGGTGACAGAGTGAGACTCCAACTCAAAAAAAAAAAAAGGAAATGAAATAGGGGACATTACAACTGATGCCTCAGAAATAAAAGAATTATGAGACTATTATAACAATTGTACACCAACAAGTTGTATAACATAGATGAAATCAACAAATTCCCAGATGCATACACCTAGTAAGACTGAAGCATGAAGAAACAGGAAATTTGGATAGACCTATAACTAGTGAGGAGATTGAATCAGTAATCAAAGACCCACTCACTGTTCACCAAATAAAAATCCTGAACCAGATGCCTCCACAGGTGAATTCTATGAATCATTTAAACAAGAATTGCACCAATTCTCAAACCATTCCAAAACACTGAAGCAGAAGGAATACTTTTAAACTAATTCTGTGCAGTCAACTTTACCCTGATTTCAAAGCCAGACAGAGACGCTACAAGGAAATCAAACTACAGACCAATATCTCTTGAGATCGATGCAAAAATCCTCAACAAATACTAGTAAACCAAATTTAGCAGCACATTACAGTAAGTCCCCTACTTACAAACCTTCATGTTGTGAACTTTCAGGGTTGTAAATGCTTGTTCGCATGTCCAATCATGTAAGTTAGTTCATGCATCTGGTGTACATTGTCACATGTGTGCATCTTCTACAAGTGTTTGTGCTTTTGTGTACTTTACAGTAGTATACAGAGTACAGTAGTGTAGTATCTTTTTTGCGAGCGTAAAAGCAGCGGTGATATAGCTGGTACTGCTATGAAGTGCCAAGCGAAACAATGGAAACAAAAGTGAACATGATTGACTGGGTATGATGTCTCATGCCTATAATCCCAGCACTTTGGGATGCCAAGGTGAGAGAATTGCCTGAGCCCACGGGTTCGAGACCAGTCTGGGCAAATCGGCGAGAACTTATTTCTACAATAAATCAAAAAAAATTAGCCGGGCGTGGTGGTGTGTGCATGTAGTTCCAGCTGCTTGGAAGGCTGAGGTGGAGGGATCACCTGAGCCCAGCAAGTCGAGGCTGCAGTGGCTGTGAGCATGCCACTACACTCCAGCCTGGGTGGCAGAGTGAGATTCCAACTCAAAAAAAAAGAAAAGAAAAGAATCGAGAGAGTGGAGCAAGATAAAAAGATGATAGACATTGCTTATTCTTATAATATTAATCATTCAGCCATTGGCACGATTCTAAGGAACAAGGACAAGACCATGGAACGTGTGGCATCTGCTGTGCCAATGATGTCTACAATAATATCAAAGAAGCGTGGAAAGTGATGGAGACGATGGAGAGATTTCTCAGTGTGTGGATGCAGAAGCAGCATCAGCGTTGAGTCCCGCTCAGTTTAATGCTGATTCAAGAGAAAGCTAAAAGCCTTTGTGAAGACTTGAAGAAGAAACATGGCAAAGAATCAGCAGGCACATCTTTTAACACCAGCCATGGCTAGTTTCATTGGTTCCAGACCAGAGCCAACCATCACGTCCTGAAAGTAAGTGGCAGGGCGGCGAGTACAGACAAGGTAGCTGCCCAGGAATTTCCTGAAGTGCTTTGATAAATCGTTGATGAAGGTGTGTATTTACCCAAGCAGGTTTTTAATGTGGATGAAACAGGTATGTACTAGAAAAGGAGACCAGACTGAAGTTCCATCAGTAAGGAGGAACAGTTGAGGCCAGGCCATCCATCAGCAAAGGATAGGCTAACTCTGTTTTTTGGTGGCAGTGTTTCCAGTGATAGGAAGCTGAAGCCTTTCATAGTTGATCATTCAGAGAACCAAGAACCCTTAAGAGCCAAGGGCTCTCTTCCTGTTATGTGGAGGAGTAGCCCTAAAGCCTGGGTTACACAGACCATTTTCCAGGACTGATTTTTCCACCACTTTAACCCAGAAGTAGAGAAAATTGCTTGGAGAAAAACATCTCATTCAACATTCTTTTGCTGCTCAGTAATGCTCCAGACCACCTCTCATTCATGGACGATTGTCATCCCAACGTCAAAGTAATGCATTTGCCACTGAATACTAAGTCACTCATCTAACCTATGGACCAGGGAGTTATAGTGACTTATTTTCTTTTTTGTTTTGAGTTGAAGTCTTACTCCATCACCCAGGCTGGAGTGCAGTGGCACACTCACGGCCACTCCAGCATCAACCTGCTGGGCTCCAGCAATCCTTCTACCTCAGCCTTCCAAGTAGCTGGAACTACAGGCGCATGCTACCATGTCTGGCTAGTTGTTTTTTTTGGTTTATTGTAGAGACGAGGTCTCACCAACTTGCCTGGGCTGGTCTCAAATCCACAGGCTCAGGCAATCCACTTGCCTCAGCCTCCCAAAGTGCTGGGATTACAGGCTGAGCCACTGAGCCCGGCCTAGTGACTTTCAAGAAATATTATTTATGTCACACTTTTCATCAGGCAGTAAAGGCGAGTGACAAATCAGAAATAACCTTGAGACAATTTTGGAAGGATTATAACATCTACAAGACCATAAAACACATTGACTTTGCTTGGTGTGTGGTTATGGCTGTCACCATGAATGGGATTTGGGAAAAACTCTGCCCACAGTTTGTTCATGATTTTTGTAGATTTGAGAAGGTGGATGAGGAATCCAAAGAAGTCTTCAGCAAGCAGCTGGAGCTCAATCTGCAAGAGGATGACTTCACTGAACCCCTTACTGGGCAACACGAGCAGCTTACTATGAAGACCTAATGAATTGGAGACCCAGAGAAAGGATGAAGAGAGACAAGAGGAGGAAAAAGTAAGTGAAGAACTGAAGAGATTCATGATGCAGGAAAGGGCAAGGGGATTTTCTTTATTTGAGAAGCCACTGTTAGTTTTTGAGGCACAGGACCCAAACCTGGAATGGTACATGAAGGTTGCAGCATCTGTTTAGAATGCAACCTAGTGCTACCATGTCACCTAGGAGGAGAAGAAAAGAGCTACGACCCAGACATCACTGAATCATTTTTTTCAGGAAGATAGAGTTGAATCCAGCAAGGAACCAGGACCTGTGCCACCAACATCAGGCATGAGTGAAATTGCAGCTTGTCCTCTGGCTTTTATTGCTGATGATCCTTCAGCTCCACCATCTCCCACCTTCTCTCCCTCCTCCAGTCAGTAACTCTTCTTGCCTGTTTACTGGATGCCAGCCCCTATACGCCAGCTGTTGTGCTGTACTACTGTACTTTTCAAGGTACTATACTGTGTAATTAAAAATGTTTTCTTTATTTTTTGTGTTTGTTTGTTTTTAATGTATTATTTGTGTGAAGAGTATTATGAACCTATTACAGTACAGTACATGTAGACATTTGTGTCAGTCAGGTACCTAGGCTAACTTTGATGGACTTATGAACAAATTGGACTTATAAACATGCTCTCAGAATGGAACTCATTCTCATGTAGGGACTTACTGTATCAAGATTATACCTTATGGCCAAGTGTGATTTATTCCTGGAATGCAAGAATGACTCAGTATACAAAAGTCAATCAATGTAATATGCCATTTTAACAGAATGGAGGGGAAAAATACAAATGGTTATTTCAACAAATGCAGAAAGCATGTTTGATGAAATTCAATACTTTTTTTTTGAGCTGGAGTTTCACTCTGTTGCCCAGACTGGAGTGCAGTGGCCACTCCCGGCCACTGCAGCCTCAACCTGCTGGGCTCCGGTGATCCTTCCACCTCAGCCTTCCAAGTAGCCGAAACTACAGGCGTGCTACCACACCCGGCTGATTTTTTATTTATTGTAGAGATGAGGTCTCGCCAAGTTGCCCAGGCGGGTCTCGAACCCGTGGGCTCAGGCAATTCACTCACCTCAGCTTCCCAAGGCATGGGATTACAGGCTGAGCCACCAAGCCCAGCTTACTTTTTTTTTTGAAATGATAAAAACACTCAGTAAACCAGGAATAGAAGATACTATCTCAACATAATAAGAGTCATATATAAAACATTCACAACTGACATTATACTTCATAATATAACACTAAACTGGGCACAGTGGCTCGCACCTATAATCTCAGCTCTTTGGAAGGCCAAGGCAGAATAACTTGAGCCCAGGAGTTCAAGACCAGCCTGGGCAACAGAGTGAGACCTTGTTTCTAAAAAACAATTTTACAAATTAGCTAGGCCTGGTGGAATGAACCTGTGTTTCCAGCTATTTGAGAGACTGAGACAGAAAGATCACCTGAGCCCAGGAGGTCAAGGCTACAGTGAGCCATGTTTGTTGATTGTTGTGCCACTGAACTCCAGCCTGAGTGACAGACTGAGACTCCAACTTAAAAAAAAAGATTGAAAGCTTTTCTTCTAAGAACAGGAACAAGGCAAGGATGCCCATTCTTGCCACTTCTATTCAACATGATACTGAAAGTCTTATCCACAGCAATTAGGCAATAAAAGAAATAAAGGGCATCCAAATTGAAAAGGAGGAAGTAAAATTATCTCTGCTCATAAAGGACATGATCTTATGTTCAGAAAACTCTAAAGATTATATACATACATACAACCTATTTAAAAATTTTCAGCAAAGTTGCAATATACAAAAACAACATGTAAAACTTAGTTGTGTTTATATACACTAACAATGACCAATCCAAAAAGGAAGGTAAGAAAACAATCTCATTTCCAATAGCATTAAAAAAACAAAACAAAACCGTAGAAAAGAACTTAACCAGGCAGGAGAAAGACTTGTGCAGTGAGAACTATGAAAAGCTGCCAAAAGAAATCAAAGAAGATACAAATACAAGTAAAGAAAGCTTGTGTCCCTGAAATGGAAGACTTAGCATTTTTTGTTTGTTTTTTGAGTTGGAGTCTCACTCTGTCACTCAGACTGGAGGACAGTGGCATGCTCCTGGCCACTGCAGCCTTGACCTGCTGGCCTCAGGTGATCCTTCCACCTCAGTCTTCCAGGTAGCTGGAACTACAGGCATGCATCACCATGCCCGGGTGTTTTTTTTATTTATTGTAGAGATGAAGTCTCACCAAATTGCCCAGACTGGTCTTGAACCTGCAGGCTCAGGCAATCCTCTCCCCTCAGCCTCCCAAAGTGCTGGGGTTATAGGTGTGAGCCCCGCACCCGGCCCATGACTTAGCATTGTTAAATACTGCCCAAAGTGATTTACAAATTCTTTTTTTTAAAGTTCAATTTTTTTTTGAAATATAGAAAAGGTCATCCAAAAATTCATAAGAAATCTCAAACCATGCTGAATAGCCAAAACAATCTTGAAAAAGAACGAACCTGGAGAACTCACACTTCCTGATCTCAAAACATACTGCAAAGTAACAGTAATCAAGATGTGGCATAAGATCAATGGAAAAGAAGAAAGAGCACAGAAATAAATTTTTGTAGATATGGTTGAATGATCTTCCAGAAGAATGCCAAGACTACACAATGGGGAAAGGACAGTTTCTTTCAACAAATGGTGTCGGAAAAACTCAATATCCACATGCAAAAAAAAAAATGAAGCTGGATCCTTACCTTACAACATCAATCTATAAAAATTAACTCAAAGTGGATTAAATGTAAGACCTAAATGTAAAAGCTAATGCTATAAAACTCCTAGAAAGAAGCTTCAACATTCTATTTGGCGTTGATTTCTTGGCTATGACACCAAAATCATAGCCAACAAAAGCAAATGGGACTATATCACATTTAAAAACTTCTGCATATCAAAGACATAGAATAAAAGGGGAACCTAAGAAATAGAGAAAATATTTGCAAGCCATATATTTGATAAAGTTCTAATAACTAGCACATATAAGGAACTTCAATTCAACAACAAAACCAAATAATCAGTTTTAAAATGGGCAAAGGACTTGATTAAACAATTCTCAAAAAAGATGTACAGATGCAAAATTTTCCAAAAAGATGTACAAGTATACAAAAAGATGCTCAGCATCACTAATCAAAACCACAATGAAATATCACCTCATACCCATCAGAATGGCCTCTATCAAAAGAACTATAAAATAAAGTGTTGACAAGGGTTTGGAGAAACTGGGACTCTTGTGAAAATGTAAAGTGGTGTAGCCATTATGGGAAACATAATGATTTCTCAAAAAATTGAAAACAAAATTACCTGAAACCATATACAAAAATTAACTCAAAGTGGATCAGAGACCTAAATATAAGAGCTATAACTACAAAAGTCTTTTTTTTTTTTTTTGAGTTGGAGTCTCACTCTGTCACTCAGACTGGAGTGCAGCCTGCGATGCTCAGACTGGTACCTGGCCGCTCCCGGCCACTGCAACCTCAACCTGCTGGGCTCTGGTGATCCTTCTGTCTCAACCTTCCAAGTAGCCAGAGCTACAGGCGTGCGCTACCACGCCCGGCTAATTTTTGATTTATTGTAGAGATGAGGTCTCATCAAGTTGCCCAGGTGGGTCTCGAACCTGCGAGCTCAGGCAATCTACTCACCTCGGCCTCCCAAAGTACTGGGATTACAGGCTGAGCCACTGAGCCCGGCCTACAAAAGTCTTAGAAGCAAACATAAGGGAAAAGCTTCATGACATTGGGTTTGGCAATGATTTCTTGGACATGACACCAAAAGTGCAGCCCAGAAAAGAAAAAAATAGATCATACTTCATCAAAATTGAAAAATGTGTGCATCAAAGCAGAATAAAAAGACAACCTACAGAGTGGAGAAAATATTTGCAAATCATGTATATGATGAGTTATTAATATCCAAAATAATAAAGGAACTCCTGTAACTCAACAGCAAAAGAGATAAACAGTCCAATTAAAAATGGGTAAAGGAATTCAATCTCCACTTCTCCAAAGAAGATCTACAAATGGCTAATGAGCACATGAAAATACATTCAACATCGCTAATCATTAGGAAAATGCAAATCAAAACCATGAGCTACTGCTTCATACCCATCAGCATGGCCATTATTAAGAGAGACAGAGAGCGCATCAGAGCAAGAGAAAGAAAGAATGAGAATATGAAAAAAGAAAATAAAACTTGCCAGCAAGGATGTGAAAAAATTTGAACATTTGTGTTTTGTTGGTGAGAATGTAAAATGGTGCAGATGCTGTGAAAAATCATACGGGAAGTTAAAAAAAATTAAACGTGGGATAAGCACGTGACTCAACAATCCCATTTCTAGAAATATACTCAAAAGAATTGAAAGCAGGGACTTGAATGGATATTTGCACACTCATGTTCATGACAGCAATTTTCACAATAGCCAAAAGATAGAAACAGCCAAAAGGTTCATCAACAGATGAAAGGATAAATAAATCAGCCGGGCGTGGTGGCGCACGCCTGTAGTTCCGGCTACTCGGAAGGCTGAGGCGGAAGGATCGCCGGAGCCCAGTGGGTCGAGGCTGCGGGGGCCGGGAGCGGCCACTGCACTCCAGTCTGGGCGACAGAATGAGACTCCAACTCAAAAAAAAAAAAAAAGAAAGGATAAATAAAATGTGGTATATACACTAAGTGAAATATTAATTAGTTTTAAACATAAAAGAAATTCTAGTACATGCCATTGCACAGAAACGTTATGTAAGTGGAACAAAAGGACAAATATTGTATAATTTCACTTATATGGTGTATATAGAGTTGTCAAATTCATGGAGACAGAAAGTAGAATCGAGGTTTTCTCAGGGTGCAAGGTAGGGAGAATGGAGATTTATTGCTTAATGGGAACAGTTTCACTTTAGGATGATGAAAATGTTCTGGAAATGGATAGTGGTGATGGTTGCGTAACAATGTGAATGTACTAATGCCATTGAATTTTACACTTAAAAATGGCTAAGACCGGGCTCAGTGGCTCAGCCTGTAATCCCAGCACTTTGGGAGGCCGAGGCGAGTGGATTGCCTGAGCCCATGGGTTCAAGACCAGTCCAGGCAATTTGGCGAGACCTCATCTCTACAACAAATCAAAAAATTAACCGGTCGTGGTAGTGCGCCCCTGTAGTTCTGGCTACTTGGGAGGCTGAGGCAGAAGGATCACCGGAGCCCAGCAGTTGACGCTGGGGTGACTATGAGTGTGCCATTGCACTCCAACCTAGGCGACGGAGTGAAACTCCAACTCAAAAAAAAAAAAAAAAAGGCTAAAATGGTAAATTTTATGCTGTGTGTATTTTGTCACAAGAAGAACAGCAGAACTCAGGTGCTCCTCTACGTTCATGGTCAATGTGTCATGATTGTGGTTGTTACATTCTCTTTGCTGATTTAACATAGTCACTTGGTCTGAGTACTGTAGTGTCCTTGAATGAATAATCCCTTCATGTTAGACACGAGGTCCTAACTTGAGAGCTTGCACTAGATTCAGACCTATAGAAGGAGACCAACCTGGGGTGCAGGAGGCACTGCCAGGCGGCATCTATGGCTTTGTGGCCTCTGCAACAGAGATTTGAGCTATTTGGGAGAGGAATTTCTCTGCCTACTGCAACAATACGGTGGCCTGGGAACTGGGGACCCAGAAGTCACCATCTGGAACTGGAACGAGACAAAGAAATCAGCTAGGCCTGTTGTGTTAAAGACGATGTCACCCATTAGAAGTGGAGAGGATGTGACTACGGCAAGTAAAATCTAAGAATTCTGATGTCTAGTACTCAGATTCATGAAGGCCGACTGTTTGAAAGACATTGGAGACAAGCCAACTTCCCTTTTGGCATCCAGGGCCCTGACTCTGCTGAACCCTGGGTCTAATCTGACTGTGGCTTAAGCCAGGGACCTGAACCTTTGCTGTAAAAGACCAAATAGTAAATAATTTAGGACTTGCTACCCACATTGTGTTGCAACTACTCAACTCTATTCTTGTGGCATGAATCTGCACAAAGTGTAAACAAATGAGAATGACTGTGTTCTGGTAAAGCTTGGTGAGCCCAATTTGGCCTATGGACCATAATTTATTGAGCCAGGGAAGCCTGGTTGAGGCTTTCCATCCCCCAGCCCTCTGCTTCCCGTTGAGTCCATAAATGAGAAAAGTTCCTTTGGACCCTTCCTTGCCAGGTAGATTTCTAGTCTTCCATGGTACTCAGGCAGCCATGATAATCAGTTGGTGACATCAACTGACTGTCTCTTGGCTCCAAATTCACCCTTCATTGTTTGCTCTTCAAAAATGGAGCTGGGCCATTTAAGTTTTTTAAAATTATTATTATTTTCTAATTGGCATAACGTTAAGGTTTGTCAGTCGAGGACTCTGGAGAATCATTGAGGGAAGAAGGTGTTTGTTTTCCTTCTTGTTTTGGTATGTTCTTTCAGCAGGCTCCTGCAAAGAGGATGCCTTCCTCACTGCACAGCTCCTGCCGTGCTGATGGCTTTCCCAGCACCAGGGTTCTGCAGCTCCAGAGCCTGGTTCCTGCAGTAACAGTGCCCAGAAGCACCCAGCAGCCAGTTGCTTCTCTCTTGGTTGACTTTGCAGCAAAGTGCCTCTAATGAAACCCCTCTGTGACTGATTTTCTTTCACACCCTGGATGGTAGGTTCTGGCAAATTCTGGAGGGCAGATTTCTGGCAGCCATCATTGTCTTGGCATCACAGTGACTTCTCTACCATCCAACGACCCATGGCTGCATCCTCTGCGATGAGGTCCGAATCTTAGCTCTTGTGCGTTAGTGATGGTAGCTGCACCTGATATCACATGATCTTCTACTCTTTACAGTTCTCTTTACATTTTTTACTAGACAATGTCTCATCGCTTCAATGCCCTGTTGTAGTTAACAATTCTCCATAGTAAGATTTGTCTGTTCAGTTTGCTGTGTGGCTTCCATCTCTTTATTGGATGCTGACTGATACAGAGGCCCTGCGAATGCGACAGGGAGGAAGGGCACCCAACCACTAACCATCATATGGTTTGCTGTTTACTTGGGAGGTCAAGGCAAACCAGCAATGGGACAGCATGCTGGGGGCGGTGGGTAAGAAGGCGCCTGGGTGGGGGTCTGTGAGGAGTGATGGGAGAAGCCAGAAAATCAGCAAAGGATGCATAAGTTCATCATTAATGTCTTCTCTTTTCTTTCTCCTCGCAATCCCTCCATCTTTGAGTTTGATCGATTCTGTGTACCAGGTCTGGTCCATGCTTTCCACTCACTGCCACTCCCCAGGCCAGGCCACCGGCATCTCCAACTGGTTTATTTTGAGGGCCCTCTAATTGTCCTTACTTCGAGGCTTGCTTGCTGCAGCCTGTTCACCACACTGTAGCCAGAGGGATTCTTCTGAAAGGCAAATTTGGGTTCAAATGATCCTTGATTAAAAGTTATTGGTGAACCGGGCGTGATGGTCATGCCTGTAATGCCAGCACTTTGGGAGGCTGAGGAGAGAGGATTGCTTGAGCCCAGAAGTTCGAGACCAGCCTGGGCAACATAATAAGACCTCATCTCTACAACAAATCGAAAAATTAGACAGGTGAGGTGGCCCACGCCTGTAATCCCAGCTACTTGGGAGGTCGAGGCTGCCATGAGCCATGGTGTGCCACTGCATTGCAGCCTGGGTGACAGAGCAAGACTCTGTTGGAAAAAAAAAAAGAGACTGTTGGTGGCTTAGGACAAAGCCCCAATTCCTTATCTGGCCACAGACTTAGGTGAAAGCTGATCTCTGTTCACCTTCCCAGTTTTATATTATACCATTTCTGCTCACATTCCTACTCTCCAGTCACGTGGAATGTCAGTTTCCTTAGGGACCTTTCTGTTTCCTCTTTAAGAAACCCTCTCCCTTCACGTCACCCTTTCACTCTCATGTTTGCATCCTTTGTTCATCCTTAGCCTCAGCTAAGATGTCGAGTTCTGTGAGAGCCGTTCCAAACCCTGCTCTCTGTGAGGTGGCAAGGAGACCCTCGGGTATGTTTCAGTCCCACCCTATAGTTCTTTCTTAGGGCTTATCACAGTCTAGTATTAGGTTAGTGCAAAAGTAATGCAGTTCTGGACTGTGAATTTTAAATTACTATAACTAGGCTCAAACACATCTTTATGAATCAAAATAGGAACCATTACAATCAACATATTTTTGCCAACGAGAATTAAGTTTGTTTGTTCCTGTAGCATAAAAATCCATGTTTCAGGATTCGATGAACTCTTGGAAAGCATTTTCTGCATCCTGTTGTTTGTGGAAGCGTTTTCCCTGCAAAAAGTTGTCGAGATGTTTGAAGAAGTGGTGGTCGGTTGGTGAGAGGTCAGGCGAATATGGTGGATGAGGCAAAGCTTCGTAGCCCAATTCATTCAACTTTTTTTTTTTTTTTTTTTTTTTGAGTTGGAGTCTCACTCTGTCACCCAGACTGGAGTGCAGTGGCCACTCCCGGCCACCGCAGCCTCGACCTGCTGGGCTCCGGCGATCCTTCCGCCTCAGCCTTCCAAGTAGCTGGAACTACAGGCGCGCACTACCACACCCAGATAATTTTTGATTTATTGTAGAGATGAGGTCTCACCAAGTTGCCCAGGCAGGTCTCAAACCCGCGGGCTCAGGCAATCCACTCACCTCGGCCTCCCAAAGTGCTGGGATTACAGGCTGAGCCACCGAGCCCGGCCTCATTCAACTTTTGAAGTGTTGGTTGTGCAATATGCTATTGGGTGTTGTCATGGAGAACTGGCCCTTTCTGTTGACAAATGCTAGCTACAGGCATTGCAGTTTTGGTGCATCTTATCGATTTGCTGAGCATACTTCTCAGATGTAATGGTTTCACCAGGATTCAGAAAACTGTAGTGGATCAGACCAGCAGCAGACCACGAAACAGTGACCATGACCATTTTGGGGTGCAAGTTTGGCTTTGAGAAGTGCTTTGGAGCTTCCTCTCAGTCCAACTAATGAGCTGGTCATTGCCAGTTGTCATATACAATTCACTTTTGGTCACACATAACAATCCAATCGAGAAATGGTTTGTTGTTGCATAGAATGACCCTGTGAAATGACAATTTTTCTGATTGTCAGTCAGCACATCAGGCACCCCCTTATGGAGCTTTTTCACCTTTCCAATTTGCTTCAAATGCTAAACAACTGCAGAATGGTCGAAGTTGAGTCCTTTGGCGACTTCTTGTATAGTTTTAAGAGGATTAGCTTTGATGATTGCTCTTTTTTTTTTTTTTTTGAGTTGGAGTCTCACTCTTTCGCCCAGACTGGAGTGCAGTGGCTGCTTCCGGCCACCGCAGCCTCGCCTCCTGGGCTCCAGCGATCCTTCTACCTCACCCTTCCGAGTAGCCGGAATTACAGTCATGCGCTACCACACCCGGCTGATTTTTTGATTTATTGTAGAGATGAGGTCTCGCTGCCCAGGCGGGTCTCGAACCCGCGGGTTCAGGCAATCCACTCACCTCAGCCTCCTAAAGGCACGGGATTACAGGCTGAGCCACCGAGCCTGGCTGATTGCTCTCAGTTGGTCATTGTCAACTTCTGATGGCCAGCCACCATGCTCCTCATCTTCAAGGCTCTTGTTTCTTTTGCAAAACTTCTTGAACCACCACTGCACTATACGTTTGCTAGCAGTTTCAGGGTCAAATGTGTTGTTGACGTTGCGAGTTCTGTCCACTGCTTTATGACCCATTTTGAACTAGAATAAGAAAATCTCTTGCATTTGCTTTTTATCTAACATCGTTTCCATAGTCTAAAATAAATATAAAATAAGCAGCAAGTAATAAGCCATTAGCAAAAAACAAAAAGTGAGAAATGTACATTAAAATGATACATAACATGACCACATTTATTTAAGAATGTAGTTCAATATCAAACAAGTATCAACAATGCAAAAACCACAATTACTTTTGCACCAACTTTATAATTGTTTATGTATGTTTCTCTACTACACTATAAGCTTCATGAGGACAGAAACTCTTTTTTTTTTTTGAGTCGGAGTCTCACTCTGTCACCCAGACTAGAGTGCAGTGGCCGCTCCCGGCCACCGCAGCCTCGACCTGA
>NW_007257279.1:38505-41049 GCF_000164805.1 Carlito syrichta | reverse complement strand
ACGCCCGGCTAATTTTTTGATTTATTGTAGAGATGAGGTCTCACCAAGTTGCCCAGGCAGGTCTTGAACCCTCAGGCTCAGCAGACAATTAATTCACTCACCTCAGCTTCCCAAAGAGCGGGATTACAGGCTGAACCACTGAACCCGGCCTAGGACAGAAACTCTTATACCTTATTCACCATTGTTTCCTCAGCATCTATTATAGTGCCTGGTATATATTAGATGCTCAATAACTATTTATTGCCAAAAAACAAAACAAAACAAAACAACAGCAACAAAAACAGAGTGAACGAGCGAATATGGCCGGAGAGTGTTCTGAAAGTATGCCATGTAAGTAGAGTGTAGGAGCTTAGGGCGGGTTTTTGTCTGTGTGTGTGCATGAATTTTATATAGATATGAGGTCTCACCAAGTTGCCCAGGCTGCTCTCGAACCCCCGGACTCAGACAATCCTCTCGCTTCGGCCTCCCAAAATGCTGAGATTACAGACTGAGCCACCGCACTCGGCCATGGGCAGGTTGTTAAGAGACCAGGTTGGGAAGAGCATTATGGTTCACATTAAGCAGTTTGCACTATAGAATGTAGATCAGACATTCCACACTGGCTGCTGGTGACTGAATTATGCTTCCTATTTACACATGTGGTTTGACCAGCACAATGTTTAAGAACATTTGAATGTGAATGCTTTTTGATGGGCCACAATTTCATCAGTCCCCCACATTATTCTGGCTTCCTCTCATGTAGGCTGCCTGCCTGACCCGCTGAGATCTGTGTTTGCTCTCCCTGCAGATGGGTAGTGGGAGGTGAGTTAAGGACGAAGACTTGAGATATGAGTTCTAGAAAAATAGATCCTGCATCGGTGGGAGTATACTTTTGAGGGCTCTTTGGAAGAAGTGAATTTGTTTCATCCAAAGAGCTCTGGGAGCAAAGGCAGAACTGAGAAAGCCAGAGGCATTGTATTCATTTTGAACAGCTTATATCTTCAGACTGCTAAGCTGGCCTTTGCCAGGCTGGGCCCATTCTCTCCTGTTTGGTTTCTCAAACACAAACTGCTCTGATGGAATCTGAAGTCAGGTCTGCAGTAGATCAACACTGACTCAGCAGCCTGACATGTTGCAAGGCCTTATGCCAGGAGCTGTGTGGGACACAACATGTGAGAGAAAGCTGAAATATAGTATCTCCTGGGGAAAATGAGAGCACAGATACATGCAGTGCCCCATGGAGACAGCCAGCTGGTGTTTTGGCAGCGGTTGCGGGAAGGCTATACGTGAATCAGGTCTCCACAACATGGATTATGGCCTACAATATTATAGGTCCCAAAACATGTTTTCATGCTCCCAGTGCAGGTCATGACTTAGGTAGTGATTCTTTCTAACAGAATTCCTGGTTTTTAAGCTACAAAGTCCATTTTATTTTTTGAATTTTTTACACCTCAAGGTCAGTCAGTACAAGATACTCCGTTAATTAATTTATGAAGGAGACATTAACCCTTTGGTAACATCAGAATTCAGGTCCCTTCTCCAAGGACTCCCTTTCCACTATAAAGTTCTCGGAAAACTAAGCAGAGCATCAGGAAAAGGCTGTGAATGTGCCTGGTGATCCCATGAAAGAACATACCTCTTCAGTGACCAGAAACTCCTACCAAGGCTGGACAGACTAAGATGAGTTTTTATCAGTTTGATTCCCCTCTTATGGATTTCACCTAGGCTGAACATTTCCCTTTGGTTTCATGGTCCTTGCATTCGTGGTTCTTGCCAAGCGAAGGGTAAAGAATATTCTATCAAGCTGGATAAACCAGTTTCCCCATAACTGGAATAGCAAAAAATTGTGAACAATCAGGTCTGGCTCAGCACCTGTAGACCAGGAGAGCAGACCTCAATACACCTTTGCCTCAGACACCACTACCTTTCACTATGAGTAGCACTGAGGTGAAGTTTTTACTTGCAAGTACCAACTGGCAATAATAGTTCATAACAGTAAGTAAAGTAGTAAACATTCACCAAAATATCTTTCTATTCCCAATTCCAGAACAAATTGGACTAGAAAATTAGTTTAACAGAGATTTTTACATGCCACAATCCTGATTATATCTTCAAGTGAAAACAACGATTCTGATTGGAAAAAAAGAGTTGATCTTTTCAAACAGACTTTTGGAAATTGTCTTTAGGCAGTATTGATAAAATAGAAAGGCTGATCATTATGAATGAACAAAGTCCCACTTGAATTTATCAATTTCACTTTGAAGTACTTGCTTATTTTGTAGTAGGTGGGAGGAGGTGATTATAATTTTTAAACTTTAGTAGATTAATTTTTTTAGAAGAGTTTCAGGGTTACAGAAACAATGATAAGAAATTAGTTACCAGCCGGGCTCGGTGGCTCAGTCTGTAATTCTGTAATTAGGTTCAAGACCTGCCTGGGCAACTTGGCGAGACGTCATCTCTACAATAAATTAAAAAATTAGCCAGGCATAGTAGCACGCGCCTGTAGTTCCAGCTACTTGGAAGGCTGAAGCAGAAGGATCACCAGAGCCCAGCAGGTCGAGGCTG
>NW_007257279.1:35931-38485 GCF_000164805.1 Carlito syrichta | reverse complement strand
GGGGGCGGGGACCAGCCACTGCACTCCAGTCTGGGTGACAGAGTGAAACTCCAACTCAAGAAAAAAAAAAAAAGAAAAGAAATTAGTTACCGCAGACCACCTCGCCCACTGTTTCCCCTATTTTTTATTTTATTATTTATTTCATTTATTTATTCTTTTGAGTTGGAGTCTCACTCTGTTGCCCAGACTGGAGTGTTGTGGCATGATCATGGCTCACTGCAGCCTCAACCTCCTGGTCTCAGGCCATCCTTCTGCCTCAGTCTTCCGAGTGGCAGGAACTACAGGCCTGCACCACCACACCCAGCTACCTTTTTGATTTCTCATGGAGATGAGCTTTTGCTATGTTGCCCAGGCTGGTCTTGGACTCCTGGACTTAAGCAGTCCTCCCACCTTGGCTTCCCAAAGTGCTGGGGCTGCAGACTCCGCTATTTTCTACATCTTGTATTAGTGTGGAACTTCTGTTACAACTGGTGAAGTCAGTATTGATACATTGTTACTAACTAGGCTCACTCTTTGTGTTGAACGTTCTAGTGTTTTCACAAATGTATCATTATACATGTGTCCCTCATTACTGTACCATAGAGAATAGTTTCATTTTCCTAAAAAATTCCCTATGCTCTACCTGTTTTTCTTCCTTTCTCTCTAAACCTCTGGAAAAATCATAAAACTCCTAGAAGATAACATAGGAGAAAAATCTTGGGTTTGGTGATGACTTTTTATATACAACACCAAAAGCATGGTCCTTGAAAGAAAAAATTGGTAAGTTGGACTTCATTAAAATTGAAAACTTCTACTCTGTGAAAAACACTGAAAGATAAGCCTCCGACTGAGAGAAAAACCTTTGCAAAACACATTTTTTATAAAGGCCTAGTATCCAAAATACACAAAGAATATTTAAACTCAACAGTAAGAAAACTGGCAACTGATTTAAAAGTGGGCAAAAGATCTGAACAGACACCTCATCAAAGACGATACACAGATGGCAAATAGCACATGCTCCACAAGATATATCACTAGGGAATTGCAGATTAAAGCAACAATGAGATACTACTACTTACTTATTAGAATGACTAAGTTTCAAAACAGTGACAACACCAAATCCCAGTGAGGATGTGGAGCAACAGGAGCTCTCATTCTTTCCCGGTGGGAATGCAAAGCAGAAGAATCACTTTGGAAGACAACGTGCTAGTTTCTTACAAAACTAGTTGTAAATTCTAAATTGGAAATCAAATATAGGACTTTGAGCTAAATAGTTCTATAAGTAGATTTTCTTTGAGTCAAACAAAAATTAAAAAGCAAGTAATAATTGAAGGCAAATTTCCTGGCATAGGTCCAGTAGTACAAAATAATACTGTATGCGTACCTGGAAAATAAACCCATTTAATGTGCAATAACATAATTTAAGTATGTATTATTGACTCTTCATAATCCAGGCAGAGTTGAAACTCCACATTTCACCAGCCAGCTGAGTGTTCCTAAGGAGAACCATTTTTAAAAAGACATAACCTAGGTTCCTTCACATGACCAACTCCATCTAAGTTCAGATGTGTCTGAGGGCATACGTCTTCTAAGTGTGATCATAGGAGACTCACAAGGTGAATGCTACTTTGATATAATACCAAGATGTCATCTGCCTCTTTCACTCTTTCTCTTATCAATATATGGGGAAATTTTGAGAATACACTTGTCTTTTTCGTTTTGTTTTTTCAAGTCAGAGTCTCACTCTGTCGCCCAGGCTCACGGCCACCACAGCCTCGACCTACTGGGCTCAGGTGATCCTTTCACCTCAGCCTTCCAAGTAGCTGGAACCACAGGCGTGTGCCACCATGCCCAACTAATTTTTTTGGATTTAGGGTAGAGACGAGGTCTCTCCATGTTGCTCAGGCTGATCTCGAACCCCTGAGCTCAGGCAATCCTCTAGTCTCTGCCTCCCAAAGTGCTGGGATTACAGGCTTGAGCTAACACGCCCAGCTACACTTGTCTTTTATTAAAGAGACACACAAAGATGTAAAACAAGGTCACCTTTTTTCTGACTCTGTCTCAAAAAAAAAAAGCAAATACCTGCTGAAACCAAAAAGTTGGAGAACCACTAGTTTAGAAATATCCAGAGTAAATGACATACTACTTAATCAATTTTCTAAAGTAAGTTTGTGAGATGATAACATAAGAGTAGAAAAACAAAGGAGCAGGCTGGGCACAGTGGCTCAAGTTTGTAATCCCAGCACTTTGGGAGGCCAAGGCAAGAGGATTGCCTGAGTCCAAGGTTTCGAGACCAGCCTGGGCAACTTGGTGAAACCTCAAAAAAAGAAAAAAAAAAAAAAAAAGAATCTGGGCTCAGTGGCTCAGCTTGTAATCCCAGCGCTTTGGGAGGCCGAGGTGAGTGGATTGCCTGAGCCCACGGGTTCAAGACCTGCCTGGGCAACTTGGTGAGACCTCATCTCTACAATGAATCAAAAAAATTAGCCGGACATGGTGCGCGCACCTGTAATTCCAGCTACTTGGAAGGCTGGGGCAGAAGGATGGCCGGAGCCCAGCAGGTCGAGGCTGCGGTGGC
>NW_007257279.1:26113-35733 GCF_000164805.1 Carlito syrichta | reverse complement strand
GTCTCGAACCCATGGGCTCAGGCAATCCACTCACCTCGGCCTCCCAAAATGCTGGGATTACAGGCTGAGCCACCGAGCCCGGCCGACTACATTTAACTTTATGAGAAACCTTCAAACTTTTCCGAGATGTCATATCATTTTACATTTTCTATTTTATGCCAGCAAGTGGTAGGTGTTATCATTTCTTTTCTTCCTCTTCTTCTTCTTCTTTTTTTTTTTTTTGTTGAGTCAGATCACTTTGTTGCCCAGGCTGGAGTGCAGTGTCGCATACATAGCCACCACAGACTCGAACTGCTGGGCTCAGGTGATCCTTCTGCCTCGACCTTCCGAGTAGCTGGAACCACAGGCATGTGCCAGAATGCCCGGCTCATATTTTGATTTACTGTAGAGACAAGTTCTCACCAAGTGATCTATGCTGGTCTCAAACCCCTGGGTTCAGGCAGTCCTCCCTCCCCTGCCTCCCAAAGCGCTGGGATTACAGGCATGAGCCTCTGTGCCCAGCTGTGTGGTCATTCTGTTTAATGTTAGCTATTCTAGTGGGTATGAAGTGGTATTGTATTGTGAGTTTAATTAGAATTTCCTTTTCAGAAAGCCATCATTCATTGTATTAAATTAAATGTTGTCCTTTTGGATTTTACTGGTTTCTGTACAATCATATTTAATTTTTAAATCTGCTTTGATTTTATGGTTGTATGAAGAACTATAAGAATGAGGCAGTTACAGTGGATTTAGTTGTTTGCACATATTTAAGTAATATCATAAAATTATAATTATTAGTACAAAATTGGAGGGTGATAATTTTTCTTGTATAAGAGGGAAGTGCATTACTCAAGTTTGAGCCATGAGCCTAACCCACACATCTGCTATTCTGGTCTCTATTCAACTTTTTTTTTGAGTTGGAGTCTCACTCTGTGGCCCAGACTGGAGTGCAGTGGCCGCTCCCGGCCACCGCAGCCTCGACCTGCTGGGCTCCAGCGATCCTTCCACCTCAGCCTTCAAAATAGCCAGAATTACAGGCATGTGCTAGCACGCCCGGCTGATTTTTTGATTTATTATAGAGATGAGGTCTCGCTGCCCAGGTGGGTCTCGAACCCGCGGGCTCAGGCAATTCACTCACCTCAGCCTCCCAAAGGCGCGGGATGACAGGCTGAGCCACCAAGCCCGGCTGTTCAACTTTTTGATAAGTTAATTCAGCTACAGTTTTTTTCATTTACGTACGTTCAAGACTTGTTTCCAGTCACCTTATGTGGATTCAGTTGCTTCTCAAGCTTCCCTTAAAATTTCAAATAGTCTCCTAGGCAAGGTTGCTTCCATAGACAGTCTTCATTAAGTGTTAATATTTACTGGTGCAATTCTTAGAAAATAACTTAAATAACTTTAATCTTCATATTATGAGTGTCCCAAATGAGTTTTTGAAAAACTCAGTATAGCTCTAACATGTCTTTACTAGGTTCTGAACTTTTTTTTTTTTTTTTGAGTTGGAGTCTTACTCTGTCACCCAGGCTGGAGTGCAGTGGTCGGACGGATCACAGCTCACTGCTGCCTCAAATTCCTGGGCTCAGGTGATCCTTTGTCTCAGCTTTCGGAGCAGCGGGATTACGGGTGCACACCACCACACTTGGCTAATTCTTTTATTTTTTGTAGTAATGGAGTCTCACTAGGTTGCCTAGGCTAGTCTCAAACTCCTGGCTTCAAGCAGTCCTCCCTCCTCGACATCCCAAAGCGCTGGGATTATAGGCATGAGCCAACATGTGGTCTGAGGTTCTGAACATTTTGATGATACTGTTTCCAGGAGATACGTATGACTTCGTAAATTTGGATTTGAGGGTAGATGAACAACGGGGTTGAAATTTTTTAAAAATCATTTTAAAATTATAAATGTGTATAATTGTACCAAGAGTTTGGAAAATACACAAAAAAGAAAACAAATTACCCATATTCTGGTCTTAGCACATCCATGACCACCTTGTATATTCATTGTCAATATTTACACGGTAGACTCTTGAACAACATGGGCTTGAACATGGGCGTGTTTCCACTTAACAGATTTTGTTTTCAACCAAATATAGATTGTATTGGGGGCTGCCACACCCACATATAAGGAGGGCCAACTTTTCCTTTACATGGGTTCTACAGAGCCTACTGCAAGACTTCAGTATGTGCGGATTTTGTTAGATACACGGGAGTGGGGAGAGATATGGTCCTGGAACCAATTTCCCGAGTTCCTAAGTGACGAATGTATATGGCTTTTTGTTTTTGTTTTTGTTTTTTTGTGTCGGAGTCCCACTCTGTCACCCAGGCTATAATGCAGCGGCATGATCACAGCTCACCGCAACCTCTACCTCTTGGGCTCAGGTGATCCTTCCTCCTCAACCTCCCAGGTAGCTGGAACTACAGGCACTCGCCACCCCACTCGGCTTTATTTTTTAATATTTTTGTAGAGATGAGGGTGTGCTATACTGCCCAGGCTGGCCTGGAACTCCTGGGCTCAAGCAATCCTGCCATCTGTGCCTCAAAGTGCTGGGATTATAGGCGTGAACCACTGAGCCCTACCTGTATATATTTTTATATAGTTATATTATAGCACATGTTATTGTTCCATAGACTTGACAATGACAATTTTTAACCACAAATAATTTTTAATTGGGTGGAATTACCATAATAATAAAAGAGCAGCTAACATTTACTGAGCTCTTACCAGGTGTCTATAAATATTGCTGATTGTTTAATTACCTACAGCAACTGTCCCTTATTTCATTTAATCCACTTTGTCTCAAGTTACTCCCATATTTTCACTATATTTGTATATTTGACTTTTCTTATGTTAAATTATCTCCAAAAATTATACTTTCAAAAGTGAGATTACTGTGAGTTACAGGGCATTAACATTCTTGTTGCCCTTGATGCAAATTACCAAGCTTTACCCTGGAAGACTTATATAAAATTTAAATGTCACTAAAAGTACAGGAAAGTGCCCATTTCACTGTACCTTTGCCAGCACAGGGTATTATAGTTTAATAAGTTATTTTTGACTATTTTAATATATAAAAGACCTTATTATTACTTTATTTTTATTTCTTTTGTCAAAAGTCAACATTTAGCCAGGCTCAGTGGCTCAACCTGTAATCTCAGAACGTTGGGAGGCTGAGGTGAGTGGACTGCCTGAGCCCACGGGTTCGAGACCTGCCTGGGCAACTTGGTAAGACCTCATCTCTACAATAAAACCAAAAATTAGCTGGGCATGGTAGTGCACACCTGTAGTTCCAGCTACTTGGAAGGCTGAGGCGGAAGGATCGCTGGAGTCCAGCGGGTCGAGGCTGAGGTGGCTGGGAGCGGCCACTGCACTCCAGTCTGGGTGACAGAGTGAGACTCTAACTCAAAAAAAAAAAAAAGTCAACATTTTTCTTTGTGTTAGCTTACAAGCTCTATTTCTTTTCCGTCTGTTCATGTTTTCCCCCACTTATTCATAGAGTTAGTGTATCTTCTGCCAATTTTATTATCTATTTACTTATTTAAACTTTTATTAAATTACAAAAATAGTATATCCTTACTTTAAAATAGGTTGGGCATAGTAGATCACACTGGTAATCCCAACACTTTGGGAAGCTGAGGTGGAAGGATTGCTTGAGGCCAGGAGTTCAAAACCCAACAAAGCAAGATCTCAACACTACAAAAAAAGAAAGAAAGAAAGAAAGAAAGAAAAAAAGAAAGAAAGAAAGAAAGAAAGAAAGAAAGAAAGAAAGAAAGAAAGAAAGAAAGAAAAATTAGCTCGACATGGTGGCACGCACTTGTAGGTCCAGCTACTCAGGAGGTTGAGGCAGGAGGATCACTTGAGTCCAGGAATTTGAGACTGCGGTGAGCCATGATCATGCCACTGTACTCTAGCTTGCATGACAGGTAAAACCCTGTCTCAAAAAAAAAAACAACAAAAATAAAGAAAAGTTTTTCTTCACTCTTTAGATGCACGGTTTTCTTTCTTTCTTTTTTTTTCTTTTTGAGTTGGAGTCTCATTCTGTCACCCAGGCTGGAGTGCAGTGTCATGCTCATGGCCACTGCAGCCTCACATGCTGGGCTCAGGTGATCCTTGATCCTTCCGCCTCAGTCTTCCAAGTAGCAGGAACTACAGGCATGTACTACCACGCCTGGCTATTTATTTATTTACTTACTTATTTATTGCAGAGACAAGGTCTCACCAAGTTGCCCAGACTGGTCTCGAACCCCCGGGCTCAGGCAATCCTCTCCTCAGCCTCCCAAAGTGCTGGGATTACAGGCTAGAGCCACCATGCTCAGCCCACAATCTTATTTCAAAAAATAATTACTGTTGAGAAAATGGGCATATTCTTCCAGATACACATATATAAATTGGATATGACTTCATATTTCTACACTTTAATGTATCATGGACATCTATGACAATACCTACCGATCTACTTTGGTTGCATAGTGTTTCATTATACAAATATATCAAAATTTACTAGCCAGCCCCTGTAGGCATGTAGGCTCCTTCTAATATTTGCTATGAGTGCTTTACATAATTAAAAATTAAACCTTTATCACATTTCCCGGTAACACTTTCCCTCCCAAGTTTTCCCCGCAAGCCCTTGAAGTTTGTTTACTTTTCACATAACCATTTAAAACTTGTAAGTACGTATATCTGTCTTTGTAATTCCTCTTTTATTTAGAATGTGTTCTATCACTTTCAGTTGGCTCTACCCTGAAGGATGTCACAGTCTGAGTAGAGAGACTGACTGGGCAACTTGTTGATGAGCTACAAAGATACATGAACAATAACTCAAAAATAAGCAAATAAAAGTGCACAAATCAATTACTATGGAAAATTCTGCCTGGGAAATTGAGAGAAAGCTTCCCCAGGAGGGTGACATTTAAACTGAGTCTTAAGCCGAGCTCGGTGGCTCAGCCTGTAATCCCGCGCCTTTGGGAGGCTGAGATGAGTGGATTGCCTGAGCCCGCGGGTTCGAGACCCGCCTGGACAGTGAGACCTCATCGCTACAATAAATCAAAAAAATCAACCAGGCGTGGTAGCGCATGCCTGTAATTCCAGCTACTCGGAAGGCTGAGGTGGAAGGATAGCCAGAGCCCAGCAGGTGAGGCTGCAGTGGCTGGGAGCGGCCACTGCACTCCAGTCTGGGCGACTGAGTGAGACTCCAACTCAAAAAAAAAAAAAAAGTAATGATAATAAAAATAAACTGAGTCTTGAAAGATGAGAAAGAGTTATATGGCAACAGAGAGGGAAGGGGATAGTGGGTAGGTGTGGGGGTGGGGGGGGTGAAATGGACCATCCAGGCAGGGACAACAGGACTGGAAAGACCTGGACAATTAAGATGGCACACTTTATTCAGGGAACAGTGAATTAAGTGTGTCTGGAATGCTTTGGAGAAATAGAAATGATAATAATCACAACATCGGCCGGGCTTGGTGGCTCAGCCTGTAATCCCAGCACTTTGGGAGGCCGAGGTGAGTGGATTGCCTGAGCCCGCGGGTTCGAGACCCGCCTGGGCAACTTGGTGAGACCTCATCTCTACAATAAATCAAAAATTAGCCGTGCGTGATAGCACTTGCCTGTAATTCCGGCTACTCGGAAGGCTGAGGTGGAAGGATCGCCAGAGCCCAGCAGGTCGAGGCTGCAGTGGCCGGGAGCGGCCACTGTACTCCAGTCTGGGCGACAGAGTGAGACTCCAACTCAAAAAAAACAAAAAACCAACCTCAGGTAGGTGCCACAATTGTCTCCATTTTACAAATGAAGTGATTAAGACTACGAAGTCTTAATCACTAAGATAATAAGTGATTTGCCCGAACTCAAAGAAGGTAGACAGGTAGCCGGGCATGGTGGCTCACGCCTATAATCCCAAAACTTTGGGAGTCAGAAGTGAGAGGATTGCCTGAACCCTCGGGTTCAAGACCAGCCTGGGCAACATGGCGAGACCTCGTCTGTACCATAAATAAAAAAATTAACCAGGCGTGGTGGCACGTGCCTGTAGTTCCACTACTTGGAAGGCTGAGGCAGAAGGATCATCTGAACTCAGCAGGTGGAGGCTGTGGTGGCCATGAGTGTGCTACTGTACTCCAGCCTCAGTGACAGAGTGAGACTAAGATTTAAAAGGAAAAAAAGAAGGTAGACAGGTAAAAGAATTTCTCTCAACTCACACACTTCCAGTCAAGTATGTGGGAGTCGGGGAGAGGGAAGGGTCCTATAAAAGTTTTCCAATTCTCTTAATAGCAACTGGGTCTCCTACTATTCAGTTCTGAGACTACCTGGTGTTAGTGCAGACCCCACAGGTTAGGGGCTCAACCCCAACAAGACAACTCTCACTTCAGATGCCAGTTGCGAGTCCCAGGTTGTCATCTGTACTTTTGACTAACAGGTTATAAATCAGGGTTCCCGTGACTCCCTTCTTGGGTTCAATTATTTGCTAGAATGACTCATAGAAAACAGTTTACTTACTGTTACTGATTTATTGTAAAGGATGCAACTCAGAAACAGCCAAACGGAAGAGATGTGATGCCCTCTCTAGGTACACCATCCTCCCAGAACCTTCTTGTGTTCAGCAACCTGGAAGCTCTCTAAACCCTGTTGTTTACAGTTTTTAGGGAGGCTTCATTACATATGCACGCTTGATAAAATCATTAGCCATTGGTGATTAAGTCACTTTCCAGTCATTCTTCTCTCCTGGAGGTCAAGGGATGGGGCTGAAACTTACAACCCTTTAATCACATGGTTGGTTCCTCTGGCACCCAGCCCCATCCTGAAGCTATCTAAGGGCTTTTAGACACTCTGGATTTCAAGGGTCTTAGAAGTGCTTGTGTCAGGAACCTAGGACTAAGACCAAATATGTTACATTTTAACAAAAGATGCTCAAGCTGGGCATGGTGGCTCATGCCTGTAATTCCAGCACTTTAGGAGGCCAAGGAGGGCAGACTCCTTGAGCCCAGGAGTTCAAGACCAACCTGGGCAATATAGCAAGATCACTCTCTACTAAATAAAAAACAAATAAATAAATTAACCTGGCATGGTGGTGCATGTCTGTAGTCCCAGCTACTTGGGATGCTGAGGTGGAAGGATCACCTGAGTCTTGGAGGTCGAGGCAGCAGTGAACTGTGATTATGCCACTGCACTCCAACCTGGGCAACACAGTGAGAGCCCAAATCAAAAGAAAGAAAGAAAGAAAGGAAGACTCCTTTTACCCCTATCACTGAGGACTTCATTGAGGGTTTTGTAAGGGTTTTAGAAACTCTGTGCCAGAAATCAGGGGTAGAGGCCAATATATACTTCTTGTTATATCACAACAGGCCAGGTCGAGGAGGAATTTTTATGCAATGTTAAGACTGAGTTTTTTCTTAGAGACCATGAAGATTTTTAAATGGTGGAGTAACAACCAAATCTACTGTTTACAAAGATAACTTTCAAGGCAGTGCAGATGATGGGTTGGATAGAAACAGAAGGGGGCTGAGGTGAGTGGATTGCCTGAGCCCGTGGGGTTCGCGACCCACCTGGGCAGTGAGATCTCATCTCTACAATAAATCAAAAAATCAGCCGGGCGTGGTAGCACATGCCTGTAATTCTGGCTACTCTGAAGGCTGAGGTGGAAGGATCACCGGAGCCCAGCAGGCGAGGCTGCGGTGGCCAGGAGCGGCCACTGCACTCCAGTCTGGGCGACAGAGTGAGACTCCAACTCAAAAAAAAAAGAAGAAGAAGAAGAAAGAGAAGGGGGAAGGGATAGAGAGAAACAGATAAAGGGAAACCATTTAATAATTACCATTTACTAAGATTTTAATAATTGTCTCACACTGGACTTGGCAATTTCAGTTATAACAGCCCAGGTGATAACAGTGGGATTGAAGAGAAAGCATCCAGAGAATCTTAGAAGGTAGAATCAATAAAGTTTGTTTAATGACTGTTTTGATATGAACATAAAACAGAAGGCTAGCTTGATGAGAAAAAAGGAATCTGTTTGGGTGGTATATAGTAAGTCCAGCTGTGAGGCTCTTGTCTTGGAAATGCATGACATTTCCCCAAATGAGAATAGAAGGTATCTGGAAATGTGTGTGTGGGGGGGTGGAGCTAAAAGATGCTGATTTGAAAGAAGATAAGGAGCGGACTGTTGTGGTTAGGGGATAGTACAGTCATGAAAGGAGGGACTGAGGGGTGTCACCCAGGATAGGCACAGGTGGAGATGTTAAAACAGGCAAAATGAGAAAGTTGTGGGGAGTGTCTGCCCACAGGATTTAGGGACCTGGGGCCCCTATGGGATTAGAGGAGTCTAGATGGGGTGACCAGGCTTAGTAATGGACTGCCCTATGTGACCCTGAAGTGGCAAAATGATGAGATTGTCACCTGGAAGAAGAAAAGTTAATTTCAAGAGATAAATAAGCAAAAATCAGGGAAATCATCAGCAAGATGAATAATTCAGTCAATGATAAAATAGTTAGGTTTGTTTTATTGTAGTAAAAGAAATACCTACACTAAATTTACCACTTAGTTGAGTGTATCATTAAAACATTTAAATCATTTTAAAGGTACAGTTCTGGGCCGGGCGCAGTGGCTCAAGACCATAATCCCAGCACTTTGGGAGACTGAGGTGAGAGGGTTGCCTGAACTCAGGGGTTCGAGACCAGCCTGGGCAACTTGGTGAGACCTCATCTCTACAATAAATCAAAAAATAAGCTGGGTGTGGTAGTGTGCGCCTGTGGTTCCAGCTACTTGGAAGGCTGAGGCAGAAGGATCGCCTGAGCCCAGCAGGTCGATGGATGGTGGCCTTGAGCGTGCCACTGTACTCCAGCCTGGGTGACGGAGTGAGATTCCCACTCAAATAATAATAATAATAAAAATAAAAATAAAAATAAATAAATGCACAGTTCTGTAATGTAAGTGTATCTATGTTATTGTGCAACAGGACTATAGAACTTTTTCATCTTGCAAAACTGAAACTCCACATCCTTTAAACACTCTCCCTCCTCTTCCCCCAGCCATTGGCAAACACCTTTGTACTTTTGGTTTCCATGATTTTGACAACTTTACAAACTTCATATAAGTGAGATCATATAGTGTTTGTCTTTTTGTGACTGATTTATTTTACATAGCGTAATAGCCTCAAGTTTCAACCATATTTTAGCATGTGACATGATTTTCCTTCTTTTTAAGGACTGCATAATATTCAACTGTGTGTATATACACCACATTTTGTTTATCTACTTATCCATTGATGAACATTTGAGTTGCTTCAACCGCCTGGCCATTGTGAACAATGCAGAAATGAACATCTGTGTGCAAATATCTCTTTGAGATTCTGCTTTCAATTTTTTTGGCTATATAGCCAGAAGTAGGATTGTTGGATAATATGATAATTATATTTTAATTTTTTTGAGAAACTTCCATAATGTTTTCTAAAAACTGTACCATTTTACATTCCCACCAACAGGGTGCAATGGTTCCAATTTCTCTGAATCCTTGTTATTTTGAATGTGGCCATCATTATGGGTGTGAGGTGATACCTCGCTGTGGTTTTAATTTTTGCATTTCTTTTATGATTAGTGATGCTGAGCATCTTTTCGTATGTTTATTGGCTCTGTGTGTGTGTGTGTGTGTGTGTGTGTGTGTGTGT